>NC_069500.1:929101799-929174299 GCF_027579735.1 Bombina bombina | reverse complement strand
GGGTATTTATATTTATGTGCATATTGACGATCTTCTTATGTTAACGTTATCCACCTTTTTTGTTTGTCTCGGTTGACCGGAAGTCACATGTCCTTACAGCCACAGGGTCTTAACGAGGAAATTAATTATGCGCCGTTTATCATGGATTAAAAATTTGGGAAGAAAAAACTTCAGCACTCTGCTGTAACTATATATCATAGAATTGATAGTTGAGAAAATTGTAAGTAAGTCTAGTTTTAGTAATGCCACTAAATGTATATATCTCTGGCATTTGATCTAAACTCTCACTCCTTATAAAAATATATATCTTGAATATAGATTCATTTAACAGGCATATGCATTTGACACATTGGGTTTACCTATTTCACCGTTTTTAAATGGATTAACCACTATGAATATAAGGCAGTACTTTAGCCTAATGTAATTAGAATGCTTGAGAAAGCCTAAGAGTAACGGAAGGTGAAACTTGCGTAACGTAATGGCCACACCCACTAGAAGTTTGATGTGGGTAGTAGCAAACTAATGTTGGAGCATCAATACACTGTTGCAAAGAATATGGAAAGCAACAATCGTTAAGAAATCCCTCCTTGAGACATACAACGGAACAAAGATTTGCCAGCAGTACCCAACGAATCAGGTTGACGGTACGGACAGCAGACTGCGATGTAAGGATCTGGGGAGAGACACGCTAAATCTTCGACAAATCAAGTCTTGGTGAAACACTGTAGGAGAGTGCTCTGGGAGGATTGGCATAGTGATCCGGTGAGCTAATTTGAATTATCTGTGACTCTCTGACCTACAGCTCCCTTTTGGAAAGTGGATATCTTTAACGGCTAAATTCACGGTAACTTTTACACAACTGCATTCACAAGTTGGATGGCTGATTTGTTACAATATATCAGGACTGCATAATTTGCTATATTCCAAATATTCTCACTTGGACATTTAACTTTGAAGCTTTTACAGTCTGCATGTGAACTAGCAATTGATTGTTGTTTAACCCTGCAAATGCTATATTCTTGCAATTTATTTTGTACATATGGTGATATTATTCCAGGCAATGAATTAATGTATATTGAGCTTTGGGGTACCCCACCTTGCACATAGTACATGCTCCTTATTGTTTATTAACACAAATTGTCAAATGTGTTGCTTTAGTGAATTATAATGTATACTAACTTTTTGACTGCAAATCTGGGTATGTCTTGTTCATTTGTGACACAGTATTTGGAGTGACTAGCCTGAAATAGGTCTGTGCTGGCTATAATCTACTCTCTGGAGGCCAAGTCCATGACTGTCAGTGTTTTATCAGCTGTGTTTTTATCTCCAAATATGATTTCCCTGCATTAGCAGTGTGCTTGGGATCATTATCATTCTGAAAAATAAAACCATTCCTAATCGCGCCCTTTTCAGAAGGAATGGCAAGATCTGTACTTTTCAGCATTCATGATCCCATCAATACGGACAATATCGCCAACACCACTGGCAGAAATGCAGCCCCAAGCCTTCCACCATGTCTCCCTGATGGCCGAAAGCACTCATTCTTCCATCTCTCAAACTCTTCTTCTTCTTACATATTGTCAACGATTAGACCCAAAAATGTCTAAATTGGATTCGTCACTCCATAATACTCTTTTCCACAGATCTTAATTCCAATTGTTGTAAGCTTTGGCATATCTTAGCCTTTTCACCTTGTTCCCCTTCTGAAAAAGTGGTTTCTTGGCTGCTACCCTTCCACAAAGACCATTCCTGATCAAGCTTCTTCGAACTGTAGAAGGGTCAACTTAGCATCCCAATGAAGCTGCCAGATGCTGAACCAGGTCCTTGCTGGACTTCTTCCGGCGCTCAAAGAAGAAACTCTAAGAAACTTCTCATAAGATTTTGAAAGTTTTCTTGGCCTTCCAGTCCTTTCTTTGTCCTTGACCTCTTCCGATTCTTCAAATTTCTTTATAACAGCTTGAATACCACATCTTAAGGAATCCAGTTTGTTTGCTGATTTCCCTTTGAGTGGCTAATGCAAAAACATAATTTATACTTACCTGATAAATTCCTTTCTTTCAAGGTAGTGAAAGTCCACGATTCCTTTACTTATGGGAATTACTTATCTACCGCTAGGAGGAGATTCCCAAACCCCAAGAGCTCTATATAAACCCTTCCACTTCATACATACCTCAGTCTAGAATAATCAAGTAAGTGATGTAATAAGGATTAAGAGCTATAAATGGAGCAGGGAAAAAGATGTGCTCAAAAAACAAATAAATTCTAAGAAAAGGGTGAGGGTTGGTGGACTCACCACCATGAAAGAAAGGAATTTATCGGGTAAGTATAAATTGTTTTCTTTCATACAGGTGGTGAGAGTGCACAATCCCTTACTCAAGGGAATTAATACCCAAGCTGTGGAAGACCACAAGTAATAACATAAAGGGAGGGATTCAAAAAACATCTTTTTCACTGAGAAAATAAATCCACAACCCCACAAAAGGTTTTGTTATTTGTATTTTTTTTTTGTTATTTTTTCTGCATTTAAAAACAGATACACGTCTCAAGTAGAGACAACTGCCTGCAGGACCTTTCCACCAAAGGCTGCTTTAGATGAAGCAAAAACATCAAAATGGCAAAATTTTGTGAAAGTATGCAAAGATCAAGTAGCTGCTTTTCAAATCTGATCAACTGAAGCTTCATTCTTGAAAGCCCAAGAAGTGGCAACTGACTAAGTAGAGCTGTTTTCCACTGGGGAGGGGAAGAGACTGACCTGCCTCCAAATAAACCTTGTAAATCAGAAACTTCAACCAAGAGGCTAAAGCAACAGCAGATGCTTTCTGGCTTTTCCAAGAACCAGAAAAAAGAACAAACAGATTAAAAGTCTTCTGAAATCCTTAGTGACATCAACATAATATTTCAATGCCCTGACAACACCCAAATGTAAGAATTTTTTCAAAGCATTCTTAGAATTGTTATAGAGACAAAAAGAAAAACGAGCGCAGCCACGACTCAAGGTAAAAGTTTTAATGCTTCCAAATTGCGCTTATATACATATTGCACTTACAAGAGCTTAGATAAAAACAGGCGCCTCAATGTGGCAGATCATATAGGATTATTCTGTCCCGGTTCAGCTATGACTTTTGCGTCTTCCCTGTAATCGAGCTGTCTCCGGTATACACAGTCAGTTATTGATCATCCAACAGACGGGCTTTGTATTCCCTCGTTCTTTTAGTGACTGCTGCCTTGTGCCTTTTTCTTCTACGCGTTTCGTCCGACCTCTGCGAACTTTCTCAAGACTTGCAAACAAGGTATGAAGTTTTTCGCGGGGGTCCGTAGTTTAAAAGCTGATAGCTCCACCCTATTCCTATCTTGTAGGCCAATCAAATGTCCACATTTATCACACACACCTCTGACCAAATACAGATTGGTATGCCATAAGAAAGATACAAAATTACAAAGTTAAAACGGCTTGTTACATTCGATATACATTTCATTATATTAACTAACATCCATATATTCTTTCTACCCAAAGTTACATTATAAAAAATCACATAATCAAAACACATCCTTAAAATACTTAGGGTACCGTGTGCTCCTGTATACGTTCTTGTGCTTATATTTCGTGCACTAAAAATGTTGTACTATCATGACTTTATTTATTGATGTACATACATAATGTTAAAAATTATATTGTATTACATATTTCCAGTATGCTGCTATATCAAAATAGCTTCTTCTTATTTTTAGACTGGCTGTCCTTCATATTACCTAATCCTCATATCATTCTATTACCAGATATCTATCCTTACTCTATATGCGATTGTTAATATGAAACCATTCCCAGTATCTAGTTAAAAAATTGCACTTCAGAGCCTGAGTGCCTGGGGATCATATTATCTACTCTTCCTATCATTATACTTACAGATGCCTATCCCTGCTCTATTTGCGATTGTGACTATAAAATCATTCTCAGTGTTTATTTAAACATTACAATTCAGAGCATGAAGCCTGGAGATCGAGGTCAATATTTAACCCTTTGGGGGCTAAACTTTCTAATTGTTGTATCCATTTTGTCACCTTCTTTCTCAAAGTTATGAGTCTCTGATGTGGATTTGACCCTGATGGCACAACTTCTAGAATACTAATTCGTAGGCTGGAGGGATCTTGATTGTGGTAGTATTTGAAGTGTTCAGACACACTGTGTGTTTTCAACCCTATCTCAATATTGTGAATATGTTCGTAACATCTCCTCTTAATTTTTCGTTTTGTCCTTCCCACATAGATCCTCCCACATTTACATGTGAGCCCATAGATTACAAATGTGGATTGACAGGTGCCCCTTGAGTTTATTGGTATTGACTTGGTGTGATTCCAATTATCCATAGACTCTCTATTACAGATAATGGGACACATGCAGCAATTTTTCCTGCCACATCTGAATGTCCCCGGTTTTTTAGATACCCAATGTTGCAGGGTTCCTGGCTTAGTACTTATCCCCATTTCTGGGCTTCTTAATTTGGACGGGGCTAGGATATTCTTTAAGTTCTTATTTTTCTTAAAGACTATATTTGGGTTGTCTTCTATTACCTCTTTCAGGACTGGGTCCGCTCTTAATGTTTATGCAATACTTTTTGGAGAAACCCCGCCCCTTCATTATATGTCGTGATAAACCTAACTTTTTTATCTGTTATGTTTTGCTCCTGCGATTGATTGGGTTTCGTTTGTAATAATTCCTCCCTCATGCATGTAGCATTCTTATCTCTAGCTGCCCTAATAATCTCTCTATCGTAATCCTTCTCAATAAATTTATTTTCTAACACTTCTGCTTCAAGATTATAATCCTCTAAATTCGTACAATTCCTACGAATTCTACGGAATTGGCCCTGTGGTATATTTCTTATCCACATGTTCTTATGGCCACTTTTTGCGTTTAGAAATCCATTACTGTCCATGGGTTTCCTGTAATTTCTCACCTTCACTAATTTAGACACCTGATCAATAAAAAATTCTATGTCCAGAAACTCAATCTTTTCTTGGGACATTTTGCTTGTGAACTTCAAATTGTATTGATTATTGTTCATGTGTCTAATAAATTCATGTGCTGTTATATCGTCCCCTTGCCAGATGATTATTATATCGTCGATATACCTTAAATATTTAATTATCCTCTATAGGAAGGGGTTATTAAAGAGTGGAATGTCAGACAAACATTTAAAATTCTTAAAAGATAGTGCAAAATATATATTGTGTAACAACTACTTTAGCTTCAATGGGAAATTTTATAAGCAAATCCAGGGGACAGCCATGGGTACCCCAATGGCACCGTCATATGCAAATATTTATATGTCCCATTTTGAAGACCTTATGATTTGGGAGAATAACCCCTTCCTAAAGAGGATAATTCAGGAAACCCATGGACAGTAATGGATTTCTAAACGCAAAAAGTGGCCATAAGAACATGTGGATAAGAAATATACCACAGGGCCAATTCCGTAGAATTCGTAGGAATTGTACGAATTTAGAGGATTATAATCTTGAAGCAGAAGTGTTAGAAAATAAATTTATTGAGAAGGATTACGATAGAGAGATTATTAGGGCAGCTAGAGATAAGAATGCTACATGCATGAGGGAGGAATTATTACAAACGAAACCCAATCAATCGCAGGAGCAAAACATAACAGATAAAAAAGTTAGGTTTATCACGACATATAATGAAGGGGCGGGGTTTCTCCAAAAAGTATTGCATAAACATTGGGGGATATTAAGAGCGGACCCAGTCCTGAAAGAGGTAATAGAAGACAACCCAAATATAGTCTTTAAGAAAAATAAGAATTTAAAGAATATCCTAGCCCCGTCCAAATTAAGAAGCCCAGAAATGGGGATAAGTACTAAGCCAGGAACCCTGCAACATTGGGTATCTAAAAAAACCGGGGACATTCAGATGTGGCAGGAAAAATTGCTGCATGTGTCCCATTATCTGTAATAGAGAGTCTATGGATAATTGGAATCACACCAAGTCAATACCAATAAACTCAAGGGGCACCTGTCAATCCACATTTGTAATCTATGGGCTCACATGTAAATGTGGGAGGATCTATGTGGGAAGGACAAAACGAAAAATTAAGAGGAGATGTTACGAACATATTCACAATATTGAGATAGGGTTGAAAACACACAGTGTGTCTGAACACTTCAAATACTACCACAATCAAGATCCCTCCAGCCTACGAATCAGTATTCTAGAAGTTGTGCCATCAGGGTCAAATCCACATCAGAGACTCATAACTTTGAGAAAGAAGGAGACAAAATGGATACAACAATTAGAAAGTTTAGCCCCCAAAGGGTTAAATATTGACCTCGATCTCCAGGCGTTCATGCTCTGAATTGTAATGTTTAAATAAACACTGAGAATGATTTTATAGTCACAATCGCAAATAGAGCAGGGATAGGCATCTGTAAGTATAATGATAGGAAGAGTAGATAATATGATCCCCAGGCACTCAGGCTCTGAAGTGCAATTTTTTAACTAGATACTGGGAATGGTTTCATATTAACAATCGCATATAGAGTAAGGATAGATATCTGGTAATAGAATGATATGAGGATTAGGTAATATGAAGGACAGCCAGTCTAAAAATAAGAAGAAGCTATTTTGATATAGCAGCATACTGGAAATATGTAATACAATATAATTTTTAACATTATGTATGTACATCAATAAATAAAGTCATGATAGTACAACATTTTTAGTGCACGAAATATAAGCACAAGAACGTATACAGGAGCACACGGTACCCTAAGTATTTTAAGGATGTGTTTTGATTATGTGATTTTTTATAATGTAACTTTGGGTAGAAAGAATATATGGATGTTAGTTAATATAATGAAATGTATATCGAATGTAACAAGCCGTTTTAACTTTGTAATTTTGTATCTTTCTTATGGCATACCAATCTGTATTTGGTCAGAGGTGTGTGTGATAAATGTGGACATTTGATTGGCCTACAAGATAGGAATAGGGTGGAGCTATCAGCTTTTAAACTACGGACCCCCGCGAAAAACTTCATACCTTGTTTGCAAGTCTTGAGAAAGTTTGCAGAGGTCGGACGAAACGCGTAGAAGAAAAAGGCACAAGGCAGCAGTCACTAAAAGAACGAGGGAATACAAAGCCCGTCTGTTGGATGATCAATAACTGACTGTGTATACCGGAGACAGCTCGATTACAGGGAAGACGCAAAAGTCATAGCTGAACCGGGACAGAATAATCCTATATGATCTGCCACATTGAGGCGCCTGTTTTTATCTAAGCTCTTGTAAGTGCAATATGTATATAAGTGCAATATGTGCAATTTGGAAGCATTAAAACTTTTACCTTGAGTCATGGCTGCGCTCGTTTTTCTTTTTGTCTCTATAGTGATCCCGTAGTCTGACACACTTCCTAGTAGTCAGTGAATTGTACAGCAGCGCCACACTCAGAACATAACGGAGGATACTGGGATCGAAGAAAGAATCAAAGGAATTCAAAGAAAACGTTTTATCATACTCTGGGAGGCATAAAGGTACAGGTAAATCGGTATTGTCACATCTAGTCGAGTTATTTGGGTATTAAGACAATTTAAATTACACTAAAGTAAATCGAGATACAAAGGTTGGAGTAAGCGCTGTATTTCTAAGAATTAGTGTTTGCATTCTTAGAATTGGGACATAAAGACGGAACAATATTCTCTCTGTTAATGTTGCTAGAAGAAAAACCTTAGGCAAGAAATTAAATGTTGTCCTTAAAGCGGCTTTATTCGGATGAAAAAATAAATAAGGATAGTCACAAGAAAGAGCAGACAATTCAGAAACTCTTTTTGCAGAATAGTCAAAAGAAACAAAACTTTCCAAGAAAGTAGTTTAATGTCCAACTTATGCATAGGTTCAAAAGGAGGAGCTTGCAAAACTCTTAATACCAGGTTAAGATTCCAAGGTGGAGAAATACTTAATAACTGGAACAAAACAATGAACATTAGGAAGATTAGCAATCTTTCTGTGAAACAATACAGAAAGGGCCGAAATCTGTCCCTTCAAAGAACTGGCAGATAAACTCTTATCTAAACCATTTAAACCATTCTGCAAAAACTTAAGAATCCTAGAAAAGAATGCCAGGAAAAAAACATGATCTATGCACCAGGAAATGTAAGTTTTCCAAACCTTATGATAAATCTTCCTAGAGTCTCAATAACAGAGTTTGAAAAAAACTCTTTATTTCAGAACTAGGCGTTCAATTTCCATGCCATCAAGTTGAGAGACTTTAGATCTGGATGGAAGAAAGGACCTTGAGAAAGAAGGTCTGGCCGAAGAGGAAGAGGCCAAGGAGGACAACTGAACATCTGTACCAGATCTGCATACCAACCCCTGCCTGACCACACTGGGGCAATCAGGATTACAAAGGATTTCTCCTGCCTTATCTTGGAAATTACTTTGGGAAGAAGAACCAGAGGTGGAAAAATATAAGCAGGCTTGAATGACCAAGGAAGTACTAGAGCCGACATCCTCAAACTTGGCCCTCAAGAGGTTTTGGAAATACATTTCCCATGATGCTCAGCCAGCTGATATGCTGGCTCAGCATCATGGGAAATGTAGTTCCAAAACCTCTGGAGGGCCAAGTTTGAGGATGTCTATACTAGAGCACCCAATGCCACTGCATGTGGATCCCTGGACCTTGAAAAGTACCTGGGAAGTTTGTTATTTCAACGAGAGGCCATCAGATCTATCTCTGGTACGCCCCATAGGTCCACTATCAGACTGAATACCGCCTGATGAAGAGACTGACGAATGAGAAAGTCTGCTTCCCAATTGACCTCTCCTGGAATTTGAGCTGCAGAAATCAGACAAGAGTTGTTTTCTGCCCAGGAAAGAATTTGAAACACTTCTTTCATAGCCAGGGACTGTGAGTTCTCCCCTGATGATTGACATAAGCTACTGCTGTAACATTGTCTGATTGGAAACATTTTCAATAGAGGCCATGCTTGAAGAGCCCTGAAAATAGCACAAAGTTCTAAAATATTGATTGGAAACCTCACCTCCCGAGGACTCCAAACCCCTTGTGCTGTCAGAGACCCCCAATCTGCTCCCCAACTTAAAAGACTTGCATCTGTAGTGATCACAGACCAGGTAGGACAAGCAAAAGAAGCCCCCTGAATAATAAACTGATGATTCAGCCACCAAGCCAGAGACTGACTTGTATTGGAATCTAAAAATATCTTTTGAGATATTTGAGAATAATCCCTGCACCACTGGCACAGCATACAAAGCTGAAGAGGCCTCATGTGAAACCGAGCAAAGGGGGGTGCATCTGAGGCTGCAATCATGAGACCCAAAACTTCCATACACTAAGCCACTAGGGAAAAAGAGAGACTGAAGGTTCAGACAAGCTGACATCAATTGCACTCTTCTCTGATCTGTAAGAGAAAGATTCATGGACACTGAATCTATCTGGAAACCAAGGAAAGAAATCCTTCTCTGAGGAATCAAGGAACTCTTCTGCAAATTGATTCTACAACCATGATTTTGAAGAAACAACAACAGTTATCATCCAGGTAAGGAAACACTGAAATACCCTGAGTTCTGATTACAGAAAAAAGGGCATCCAGAATCTTGGTAAATATCCTTGGAGCTGTAAGCTAGACCAAATGGAAGAGCAACAAACTGATAATGTCTTTCCAGAAAACCAAACCCTCAGAAACTGATGATGTTCTGGGTGAATAGTAACATGAAGTTAAGCATCTTTTAAAGGGACAGTCTACACCAGAATTTTTATTGTTTAAAAAGATAGATAATCGCTTTACTACCCATTCCCTAGTTTTGCACAGCCAACACAGTTATATAAATACACTTTTTACCTCTGTGATTACATTGTATCTAAGCCTCTGCAAACTGCCCCCTTATTTAAGTTCTTTTGAAAGACATCCATTTTAGCCAATCAGAACTGGCTCACCTGAACTCCACGTGTGTGAGCACAGTATTATCTATATGACACACATGAACTAACACCCTCTAGTGGTGAAAAACTGTCAAAATGCCCTGAGAGAAGAGGTGGCCTTCAAGGCTTAGACATTAGCATATTAACCTCCTAGGTTTAGCTTTCAACTAAGAAAACCAAGAGAACAAAGGACAATTTGTGATAAAAATAAATTGGAAAACTGTTTAAAATTACATTCTCTATCTGAATCATGAAACTGACCTTGCTGAACAAAAGTTAGAATACTCCTGATAATTTCCATTCTTTAAATCTAAAACTGGTCTGAAAGTACCTTCCTTCTTTAGAACAATGAAGAGATTTTAATAAAATCCCATCCCCTGTTCCAACTGGCACAATCACTCCAATTTCTTCCAGATCTGAGGCAGATTGAAGAAAAGCCTGAGCTTTTACTAGATTCTTTGGAACAATGGACAGAAAAAAAACTTCTTCTGGGAGGCCTTGATCTGAAACCTATCCGATTAACCCTGAGAAACAATATTCTGAGCCGGGGATCTAGGACAGAATGACACCAAGCTTCTTGAAAAAGCTTTAATTTGCCCCCTAACAGAATATCTGGAATGGGAGACTTATTCCAATTGATAGTGGGTTTCCAGACTGCACTGGAATTACCTTGTTTCTAAGAGGAGTCAGATTTCTGTTCCTTGTTCTGACGAAAGGAACGAAAATGACTGAAAGCCTTAAATTTTCCTTTGGGCCTTTTGTCCTAAGGTAAAAAGCACCCTTATCACCAGTAACAGTAGAAATAATTGAATCTAAATCAGATCCAAAACGTTTCTTTCCTTCAAAAGAAAGAGGCAACAGTCTAGATTTAGAAATGATGTCAGCATTCCAAGATTTAAGCAACAGGGCCCTCATGGAAGGAACTACAATTTCCTGATTAATATTCTTATTTGAAACAACCTTAGGAAGGAATCCAGGTTTGGTGCGTAACACCACCTTATCAGAATGAAAAATGAGATAAGGAGAATCACACTGTAGCGCTGAAAGCTCAGAAACTCTTCGAGCAGAAGAAATAACAACTAAAAACAGAACTTTCCAAGATGATAATTTGATATCCATGGAATGCATGGGTACAAACGGAACCCCTTGAAGAACTCGAAGAACTAAATTCAAACTCCAAGGAGGAGTAATGGGTCTAAATACAGGCTAAATTCTAGATAGAGCCTGACAAAAAGACTGAACATCTGGCACATCTGCCAAACGTTTGTGAAACAGAATTGACAAAGCAGAAATTTGTCCCTTTAAGGAACTTGCTGATAACCCTTTCTCCAATCCTTCTTGGAGAAAAGACAGAATCCTAGGAATCCTAACTTTACTCCATGAGTAACCCTTGGATTCACACCAATAAAGATATTTACGCCATATCTTATGATAGATTTTTCTAGTGACCAGCTTTCTAACCTGTATCAAAGTATTGATGATCGAATCAGAGAATCCTCGCTTCGATAAAATCAAGCGTTCAATCTCCAAGCAGTCAGCTGCAGAGAAATTAGATTTGAATGTTGGAAAGGACCTTGATTGAGAAGGTCCTGTCTCTATGGAGGTTTCGACGGTGGCAGAGAGGACATGTCCACTAGATCCGCATACCAAGTCCTGCGTGGCCACGCAGGTGCTAGCAGGATCACTGAAGCTCTCTCCTGTTTGATTCGAGCAATCACGCGTGGGAGGAGAGGAAACGGCTGAAATCATCAGTTCGGCCTGAGGATCCCTTGATCCGTATCTTGGAAGCTTGGCATTCTGTCGAGATGCCATCAGATCCAATTCCGGTCTGCCCCATCTGAGAATCAATGAGGCAAATACCTCCGGGTGAATTTCCCACTCCCCCGGATGAAAAGTCTGTCGACTTAGAAAATCCATTTCCCAGTTTTCTACTCCTGGGATGTAGATCGCTGGCAGATGACAAGAGTGGGCCTCTGCCCAACGGATTATCTTTTATACTTCTATCATCACTAAGGAACTCCTTGTTCCCCCCTGATTATTGATATATGCCACAGTCGTGATGTTGTCCGACTGGAATCTGATGAATTTGGCTGAAGCCAACTGAGGCCACACCTGAAGCGCATTGAATATTGCTCTTAGTTCCAGAATATTGATTGGTTGTATAGACTCCACCTGAGTCCAAACACCCTGAGCCTTCAGGGAGTTCCAAACTGCACCCCAGCCCAGAAGACTGGCATCCATTGTCACTATCACCCACGAGGGTCTGCGGAAACAAGTCCCCTGGGACAGATGATCTGGTGACAACCACCAAAGAAGAGAGTTTCTGGTCTCTTGATCCAGATTTATCTGAAGAGATAAATCCGCATAATCCCCATTCCACTGTCCGAGCATGCACAGTTGCAGTGGTTTGAGATGAAAGCGAGCAAACGGAACGATGTCCATTGCCACTACCATTAATCCAATCTGAGCCACTGATGGACGAGGAATGGACTGAAGTGCTCGGCAAGTATTTAGAATCTTTGATTTTATGACCTCTGTCAGAAATATTTTCATGGCTACCGAGTCTATCAGAGTTCCCAAGAAAGGAACCCTTGTCTGTGGAACAAGTGAACTCTTCTCTATGTTCACCTTCCAACTGTGAGTTCTCAGGAAAGACAACACTATGTCCATGTGAGATTTTGCCAGTTGATATGTTGACGCCTGAATTAGAATATTATCCAGATAAGGCGCCACTGCTATGCCTTGCGGTCTGAGAATCGCCAAAAGAGACCCTAGAACCTTTGTGAAGATTCTGGGTGCTGTGGCCAACCCGAAGGGAAGAGCCACAAACTGATAATGTTTGTCCAGGAAGGCAAAGCTTAGAAACTGATGATGATCCTTGTGGATAGGAATATGAAGGTAAGCATCCTTCAAGTCCACGGTAGTCATATATTGAGCCTCCTGGATCATTGGTAAAATTGTTCGTATAGTCTCCATTTTGAACGATGGGACTCTGAGAAATTTGTTTAGACACTTGAGGTCTAAGATAGGTCTGAAAGTTCCCTCCTTTTTGGGAACCACAAATAGATTTGAGTAAAACCCCTGTCCTTGTTCTGATTTTGGAACTGGACAAATTACTCCCATGGTAACAAGGTCTTTTACACAGCGTAAGAACGCCTCTCTTTTTATCTGGTCTGCAGATAATCTTGAAAGATGAAACCTCCCTCTTGGGAGAAAATCCTTGAAATCCAACTGATAACCGTGGGTCACTATTTATAGTGCCCAGGGGTCCTGAACATCTCTTACCCAAGCCTGGGCAAAGAAAGAAAGTCTGTCCCCTACTAGATCCGGTCCCGGATCGGGAGCCACCCCTTCATGCTGTCTTTGTAGCAGCAGCGGGCTTCTTGGATTGTTTACCTTTATTCCAATTCTGGTTGGGTCTCCAGACTGACTTAGATTGGGTAAAATTCCCTTCCTGCCTTGAGGAGGAAGAGGAAGCAGAAGGTCCTCCCTTAAAATTCCGTAAGGAACGAAAATTATTCTGTTTACCCCTCATCTTAACAGACTTATCCTGAGGTAGGGCATGGCCTTTACCTCCTGTAATGTCAGAAATGATTTCCTTCAGTTCTGGCCCGAAAAGGGTCTTACCTTTAAAGGGAATAGCTAAAACCTTATGTTTTGATGACGCATCAGCAGACCAAGATTTGAGCCACAATGTTCTACGCGCTAAAATAGCAAATCCTGCATTTTTCGCCTCTAATTTAGCAATTTGAAAAGCGGCATCAGTAATAAAAGAATTGGCTAACTTGAGAGCCTTAATTCTATCCAAAATGTCATCTAACGGAGTCTCAACCTTCAGGGACTCTTCCAGAGCTTCAAACCAAAAGGCTGCTGCAGTAGTTACTGGAACAATGCAAGCAGTAGGTTGTAAAAGAAAACCCTGATTAATAAACAATTTCTTTAGGAGACCCTCTAAATTTTTATCCATAGGGTCTTTGAAAGCACAAGTGTCCTCAATGGTTATAGTTGTACGCTTAGCCAAGGTAGATATAGCTCCCTCCACCTTAGGGACCGTTTGCTACAAGTCCCGTAGGGTGTCCGATATGGGAAACATTTTCTTAAAAGTAGGAGGGGGAGAAAATGGTATACCTGGTCTATCCCATTCCTTCTTAATAATTTATGAAATTCTTTTAGGAACCGAAAAACATCAGTATAAGTAGGCACTCCTAGATATTTGTCCATTTTACACAATTTCTCTGGTGGTATCATAACAGGATCACAATCATCCAGAGTCGCTAAGACCTCCCGAAGTAACAGACGGAGGTGTTCAAGCTTAAATTTAAAGGACATAACGTCTGAATCTGTCTGAGGTAACACATTCCCTGAGTCTGAAATTTCTCCCACAGACAGCAATTCCCTGACCCCCAACTCAGAACACTGTGAGGGTACATCGGAAATAGCTAATAAAGGATCAGAGAATTCAGTATTTACATTAATACCTGACCTACTGCGTTTACCCTGCAACACTGGTAATTTAGATAATACCTCAGTAAGGGTAGTTGACATAACTGCAGCCATCTCCTGCAAAGTAAAGGAATTAGACGCACTAGAAGTACTGGGCGTCGCTTGTGTGGGCGTTAAAGGTTGTGACACTTGGGGAGAATTGGATGGCATATCTTGATTCTCTTCAGATTGAGAATCATCCTTAGGCACACTATCTTGACCTAAAATATGGTCTTTACAATGTAAGGCCCTTTCAGTACAAGAGGTACACAATGTAAGAGGGGGTTCCACAATAGCTTCTAAACACATAGAACAATGAGAATCCTCAATGTCAGACATGTTGAACAGACTAATAATAGCCACAAAAGTCGTTTAAACACTTTATTTATTGTCTTAAATAAAACTTTGAAAAATGTGTACTGTGCCTTTAAGAAAGAAAAAGTGAACAATTTTTCCAAAACTGCTTAAATAACGTTAATTTGCTACCAAAATTCACTAAAACTAATTAGTATATCCAAAAATTATTGCACCCTATGAGAAAGGTGAAAAAATAAGGTTCTAAAGTAAAAAATATATCAGTTTACACAAAAGCACCCTCTGCACCTCGCCAGAGCACTGCTGTGGCGCCTACCTGCCCCCAGGGTACTTCAAAATCAATAGCCAACACTCCAAGCCAGAGACTACTGTCCTGGAGCAACCGGAGTTACTGCTTGCTGCTCCTCTGTCAGAAGGAAGTGCGCATCTGAGCGCATGAAGAAAAGCCCGCCCCTTATGGCCAAAGTTGGAGTAGGCCCAAACACAACCGCATGGGAAGCGGTTTAACATACAGCTAAGTGGAACACAAAACACACCCCAAACACATCCCAGCAAGTCATGCTGGATATATAATAAAAAATAACAGCTTATTGATAAAATTTCTTATGCCTCTCCCAGAGTGTCATATGCCCTTATGTCAGAAATATAATAAAATAATAACAGGGGACTCTAGTAATACCCTTCTGTGAAACAGGTTTACTGCTTACCCCATTCCCATATAGGGAAATAAATGCCAGCCAGTTCTGATACATCAAGTCTCTTCAGAAATAAAAGGCTGCACATACCTTAATGCTGCTTGTAGCATGAAACCGGTCTCCACACTGAAGATGTCTCATGTGTTACCTTCAGAAGTCTTGTGGGAACCAGCATGGATCTTAGTTACAACTGCTAAGATCTTTAACCTCAGGGCAGAAATCTTCTTCCATATCCCCGTGAGGAAAATAGTACACACCGGTACCATTTAAAATAAAAAACTTCTTGATTGAAGAAAATAAAACTAGCACCTCACTTTACCTCTTCCTAGTATAACACAGGCAAAGAGAATGACTGAGGGTGGAGGGGAAGGGAGGGGCTATATATACAGCTCTGCTGTGGTGCTCTTTGCCACTTCCGGTTAGCAGGAGGTTAATATCCCACAAGTAAGGATGAAATCCGTGGAAATCAGAAACAGCATCAGGAACAGGAAAAATCTCAGGGAGATTAGACACAGATTTACAGACTGAATTTAAAGACTACATGGTTTAATATCATATAGGTTTAGGGTTTTCAACCTCTAAAGTATTCAAAAAAATCTTTTAAAAGAGAACAAATATATTCAATTTTAAATAAAACAAATAGGTATTATCAGGCTCAATATCAGGTAAGGAATCCTCACCATCTGAAGATACAGCAGTATCCCCAGTATCAGGCCACTGATTGCTAGTAGAAGGCAATGCTTGATCTGACCATTTATGTTTGCTAGAAGGAGGCAAGAGCCTGTGAAATTGCAGTAGAAATAAACTTCTTCATAGCAGGAGGAACTCCATCATCATCACCCTGTAAAGAACAGACAGTAGGTGCATTACAACCCTGAGAAACATTAAAGGGACATTAAACCCAATTTTTTTCTTTCATGATTCAGATAGAGCATACATATGTAAACAACTTTTCAATGTACTTCTATTATCAATTTTGCTTCATTCTCTTAGAATCCTTTCTTGAAGAAGCAGCAATGCATTACTGGGAACTAGCTGAACACAATGGTAAGCCAATCACAAGAGGCTTATATGTGCAGCCACCAATCAGTAGCTAGCTCTTAGCTTCTGAGCCTATCTAGATATGCTTTAAAACAAAGTATACAAAGGGAAAAAAGCAAATTAGATAAAAGAAGTACATTGGAAAGTTGTTTAAATTTGTGTGTTCTGTCTAAATCATGAAAGAAAATGTTTGGGTTTTATGTCCCTTTAAATTGATCAGAAATTGATAACAAATCTAAGCACGAGTCACATAAATGAACTGAAGAAGATACTTTAGTTGATCTACAATTAACACATTAAAAGGGACAGTCAATACCAGAATTTTTGTTGTTTAAAAAGATAGATAATCCCTTTATTACCCAGTTTTGCGTAACCAACACAGTTATAATAATACACGTTTTAGCTCTGTAATTACCTTGTATCTATGCCTCTGCAAACTACCCCCTTATTTCAGTTCTTTCGACAGACTTGCATTTTAGCCAATCAGTGCTCACTTCAACGTAACTTCACGTGCATGAGCTCAATGTTTCCTATATTAAACACATGAACTAATGCCCTCTAGTGGTGAAAAACTGTCAAAATGCATTCAGATTAGAGGCGGCCTTCAAGGTCTTTTTTGGACCTGACTGTCCCTTTAATATTGTTATTGTTAGGTCTAGGGACAAATTTTTGCTGCTCCATAATAGCAAAAACAAAAATAATGCTAACCCCCCCCCCTTAAATCAAGCTCTTGAGGAAAGGGAAAACAAAGCCCCCTAATGCAATGCAAGTCGTTAAGACATACAGTGTGTGCCAAAAAAAACATAATTTATGTAAGAACTTACCTAATAAATTAATTTCTTTCATATAAGTGGCAAGAGTCCATGAGCTAGTGACGTATGGGATATACATTCCTACCAGGAGGGGGCAAAGTTTCCCAAACCTCAAAAAGCCTATAAATAAACCTCCCACCACACACATACCTCAGTTTTACAAACTTTGCCTCCTATGGAGGTGGTGAAGTAAGTTGTGCTTGATATCTTCTGTGATAGGCGCTTCTAAGCATTCTGAAGCCCAATTCCTCTCACAGTACAGTGTTTGTCAGAGGGATGTGAAGGGAGTATTGCCTGTTGATTTAGTGGTTTCACCCATGGGAAATCCTTTCAAGGGCTCTCTGTAATCGGTCGCAGGGATTCATCTCCTGCCTCCCTTTTCAGATCGACGTTATACTCCTATACCATTACCTCTGCTGATGTTTTTCAGTACTGGTTTGGCTATCTGCTATATGTGGATGGGTGTCTTCCGGTAAGTATGTATAATTTTTAAAGACACTCTCAGCTATGTTTGGCGCTTTATGTTATAAAGTTTTAAACATATGTATTTACTTATATTTGCCAAGAGTCAGGTCTATGTATATTTCCTTTTTCTGCAGTCTATTAGTTTCAGTATGGAATTTATATTGGGAAGTTTATTTTTTTTTCTTACTGGGGTCAAAGTTTTCTTAAATTTGACTTAATTTTTC
This sequence comes from Bombina bombina, assembly GCF_027579735.1. Classification (NCBI taxonomy): domain Eukaryota; kingdom Metazoa; phylum Chordata; class Amphibia; order Anura; family Bombinatoridae; genus Bombina; species Bombina bombina. The sequence continues at coordinate 929,156,319 of NC_069500.1, read as the reverse complement.
CAAAATTTTCACGGGCAAACTAGGCTCGCAAGGACGCAAAATGCCATTCTTTATGGCGTCATTTTTGGCACGAAAATTTCGTTGGCACGGAATTGCGTCTAAGGTGATGCAAGTTTCGTCATATCCTGAGTCTTTGTTGACGTAAGTTGTTTTGGTGCGAAGTCGCGCTTGTTATGACGCGAGTTGCGTCATTTCCTGATGTTAGTTTTGGCGGTATTTTTTTTTTCTCTTCATATTATCAAGAGCTTTAATGCTTATTTTTTTGCATTTTACTTTAGCATAAGCATTTTTCCCATTCCTGAAACTGCTATATGAGGAAATAGGATATTTTGTTTAAATGTTTTTTTTCTTTCTTCAGCTCAATTATGTTGCATCTGTCATGATAAGCTTTTGCATGTGGATAATGTTTCTAATAGTACTAATACATCGTCTATTGTTCCTTCAACGTCCTAATATTCCTGCAGAATCTGCAGATGTAAAAGATTATATTTCTGCAGCTATAGATAAGGCTATGTCTGCTATTCCGCCTTCAAATAAACGTAAAAGGTCTTTTAAAACTTCTCATATTTCTGATAAACTTTGTATTGACCGACAGCATATTGAAATGTCCTCTGCTGATAAGGATTCCTCTGGTTCAGAGGATCCTGATTCAGATTCTGAAATTGACAAATCTTCCTATTTGTTTAAGCTTGATTATATTCGCTCGTTGTTAAAGGAAGTTCTGGTTACTTTGGGTATTGAAGAGTCTAGTCCTCTTGATAAAAAAAAAAAACAGTAAATGTTTAAATTCTGTTTTTAAACCTCCTAAGGTTGCTCCTGAAGTTTTTTCTATTCCAGATGCTGTTTCTGATATGATTACTAAAGAATGATCTAAGCCTGGTTCTTCTTTTAATACATCTTCTAGGTTTAGGAAGTTGTATCCTCTAAATGTGGCTAATTTGGAGTTTTGCGAAAAAGTCCCTAAGGTTGATGGGGCAATTTCCACTCTTGCCAAACGTACTACTATTCCTATGGAAGATAGTACTTCTTTTAAGGATCCTTTAGATAGAAAGATTGAATCTTATCTAAGGAAAGCTTATTTACATTCTGTTTATATTCTTAGACTTGCCATTTCTATGGCTGATGTGGCTGCTGCTTCAACATTTTGGTAGGACAGTTTAGCTTGTCAGGTAGAAGATCATGATGTATCCAGTATTATTCTTCTGCTTCAACATTCTAATTATTTAATTTGTGATGCTATATTTTACATTATTAAGATCAATGTTAAATCTATGTCTTTAGCTATTTTAGCCAGAAGAGCTTTATGGCTTAAATCTTGGAATGCTAACATGGTGTCTAAATATAGATTATTATCTTTGTCTTTCCAGGGTAAGAATCTATTTAGTTCTCAATTGGATTCTATTATTTCCACTATTACTGGGGGTAAAGGAGTTTTTTACCTCAAAATAAAAAGTCTAAAGGTAAATTTAAGGCTCCTAATCGCTTTCGCTCCTTTCGTCAGAATAAGGAACAAAAGACGACTCCTTTCCCTATGGCCTCTGGTTCCAATTGGAGACCATCTTCAAATTGGAATAAAACTAAGCCTTATAAGAAACCAAATACAGCCCCTAAGACTGCATGAAGGTGTGGCCCTCAATCCAGTTCCTCTAAATCCAGGGGTGGTTCCAGTTCCTCTAAGGAACAGGGTTTGGGGTTCTATTCAAATCTATTTATTAGCCCAAAGAAAGAGAATTCTTTCAGACCAGTTCTGGATCTGAAACTTCTAAATAATTTTGTAAGAGTCCCAACTTTCAAGATGGTGACTATAAGGACTACTCTGCATTTTTTTCAACAAGGGCATTTTATGTCCACAATAGACTTACAGGATGCTTATCTTCATATTCCAATTCATCCAGACCATTATTGGTTTCTGAGATTCTAGACAAGCATTACCAGTTTGCTGCTCTTACATTTGACCTAGCAACAGCTCCAAGAATCTTTTCGAAGGATCTCTGTGCCCTTCTATCTGTAATCAGAGAGCAGGGTATTTCAGTGTTTCCTTATTTGGATGATATCTTGGTACTAGTTCAGTCTTTTCATTTAGCAGAATTTCACACAAAACAACTAGTGTCGTTTCTTCAAAGGCATGGTTGGAGGATCAATTTACAAAAGAGTTTCTTGATTCCTCAGACAAAGGTAACCTTTTTAGGTTTCCAGATAGATTCAGTGTCTATGACTTTGGGGCCCATTTATAAAGCTCCATATGGAGCGTGAGGGCCCGTGTTTCTGGCGAGCCTTCAGACTCGCCAGAAACACAAGTTATGGAGCAGCAGTCTAAAGACCGCTGCTCCATAACCTGTCTGCCTGCTCTGAGGAGGTGGACAGACATCGCCGCAATTCAACCCGATCGAATACGATCGGGTTGCTTGACACCCCCCTGCTAGCGTGAATCTGCAGGGGGCGGTGTTGCCCCAGCAGTTCACAAGAGCTGCTGGTGCAATGCTGAATGCGGAGAGCGTATTGCTCTCTGCATTCAGTGAGGTTTGTCGGACATGATCCGTAATGTCGGATCATGCCCGACAGGCCTTTCATAAATAGGCCCCTATGTCTTTAACAGACAAGAGACGAATGAAATTGATATTAGCTTGTCTAAATCTTCAGTCTCGATAGTTCCCTTCAGTGCAGGGGTGTTCACTTTTCTGGATATTATATATTCACAGAGGCTGGTGCACTCGCACAAACAGGTGTCCAGTTGCCAGGGTGCTGAATGCAGGTAGAGATAAAGGTAATAGAAGACAGCACTCACTGGGCTTAAGGATAAGCAATAGAAGCTTTTATTACGTAAATAAAAGCTTCTATTGCTTATCCTTAAGCCCAGCGAGTGCTGTCTTCTATTACCTTTATATATATATATATATATATTATATATATATATATATATATATATATATATGTGTGTGTGTGTGTATTTAATTATTTATTAAATCAGCACCTCAAGAAACTCAAGAAAATATGAAGATAATACGCAACTCGATTGACATGGCAAAAATTAAGTATAATGCTAGACGTTAATTTTGAATTGTCGCCATATCTTCCGATTCAAGGTAATCCCCAATTCACACCGGGTTTATCTTGTGAGATTTATAATAGGTGGTCACAACAAGGATTGACTCACGTTTATCAATGTTTAAATATTTAATTACAAATGAGATCCTTTGTAGACATCGCCAGGGAATTCAAACTATCCAATAAGAATTTTTTTGCGTATATTCAGATAAGACATTTTGTGACGGGAATTAAAAAATCCAGTGTAGAGTCTATTGGATGGGCGCAAATTAAATCCTATACAGCAAGTTACAAAACTGGCAATCATAGCATAGCATTATTATATAAAATTATGCTTGCAAAACAAGGCCAATTAATAATTAACCATTTGGTAGAGAAATGGAATATCTATTACATTGACATTTCGCCAAAAGCATTAATTTCAACCTTTAAATGGGTCAAAAGCGCTATTATTCCTATATCTTGGAAGGAGTCTCACCTAAAGTTGCTCAATAATGCTTATTTGACTCCATGGAAAGTCTCTAAATGGAATATCTACTCTAGCAATAATTGCCCAAAATTTAATAATTTAAAAGCAGACTTAATGCATTGCTTCTGGCTGTGCCCGAAAATAGCTCAGTTTTGGAGCAAGATGGAATTTTGGATAAATAAAAATGTAGAGAATAAAGTTAAATTGAAATCCAGAGATATTTTTTTCTTTCTACTAACAGATATTAAGAAAACAAACACTAATTTTATTAACCCCACAATTGCATTAGGCCGTAATCTGATACTAAAAGGCTGGAAAAGTAAGAAGGCGCCTTCAATGCCATGTTTTACAAATCACATTTATTCGCAGATAGTTTTTGAACAAGCGAATATATCCGCCTTAAATAGGAAAAAAACTAAAGGATTTTTTTTAAAATGGCTAAGAGTCATTTTAGCTTATCCACCGAATATACAATTCTCTCTAATTTATCATTTCCACAGAACAGAATATTTTGAATCTTTAGTCCTAGCTAACGTTTTTCCAGCAGATTGGTATTAAATCCAATCGGGCGCAGGAGAGTGGAGCAGAGACAGGAGGGAGTATTCCTCCCTTCAACCCCCCCCCCTTTTTTTTTTTCTTTCTTTGTGTGTGTTTTGGTTTGTCTTGTCGTAGGTATACTATCCACCATGCCACTTGCTAATCCCCACTCCTTTGGATAAAGGAAGGGGAACCCATCAAAGGGGATAATACTTTACTAAGGATAATAGTTTTTTCTTCTTATCTCCCCGTCTCCGTTTTTTTAATAGAATTTACTTAGAGAAATAATAAGACAAAGGATAGCAACAGATAAGATTTACTTAACGCAAAGGTATAGTTCATTACTATCACTTTATCTAGTGAATCACATTCAGCTTTCTTTTTTCTTTTGTATACCTTATTAAAAATTATAGGATTTCTACCACAGATACTCTGATATAACCAATGTTCTGGAATATTACAATTTTAATTAAGGTTTGTATATTTATCTTTTTATTTTCTCTATAACTGAGACCCAGAATTAATAATTAAATTGTTAACAATGACATTTTTTTCGTTTTCTCTGTATAGTTGTTACTGTTTAAAGTCCATTGTTAACATGAGAAATGTTTAAATATTTTTGTTAAATACGATTCTTATTCGGATGTACCTCTTTTTTTGTTGTTGCTATGATCCTTTTTGTCTTAATAAAAATTATGATTATAAAAAAAAAATCAGCACCTCAAGAAACGAATTCCAATACTACCCAATAGGGGATGGTGTTAGAAAAATTCCACTACACCCCCATAGTGCACGGAGAGCAAAAAATATATTACAATACAAAAAAAAGAAAAGAAGGAAAAAAAGGAAAGATACTCTTTTCCAGCACAAGGGTATTTATTACCCTATTTGAAATTTAGTATAAGAGTTAGGACCTTGACTCAGAATTACAATATATCAAATAAAAAAATTGGCAACATAAATATTAGCTTTCAGGCCCAGGAAAGCAGTTCCATTTACGATTGGTAATCAATGTTCTATAATGGTTCCATGAAACAGTTAATGCAAATAAAAAGTCAGTCCCCTTGCAGGTTGCCAATCAATATATCAAAGCTTGGTATAAAACGTTTAAGTTTTAAGTGATTAAGCAGTGAGTATAAGCGCAAAGAAAACTGTTTAGTAATGGAAGTAGTACAAGTGCTTTATTAAAGGGACACTGAACCCAAATGTTTTCTTTCATGATTCAGATAGAGCATGCAATTTTAAGCAACTTTCTAATTTACTCCTATTATCAATTTTTCTTTGTTCTCTTGCTATGTTTATTTGAAAAAGAAGGCATCTAAGCTAATTGTTTGGTTCAGCACCCTGGAAAGCACTTATTAATTGGTGGATGAATGTATCCACCAATCAGCAAGAACAACCCAGGTTGTTCTCCAAAAATGGGCCAGCATCTAAACTTACATTCTTGCATTTCAAATAAAGATACCAAAAGAATAAAGAAAATTTGATAATAGGAGTAAATGAGAAAGTTGCTTAAAATTGCATGCTCTATCTGAATCATAAAAGAATAAATGTGGGTTCAGTGTCCCTTTAATGCTTAAAAATTATGGAAACCATATTGCCAATTACTGTTTTTCAATTCTGATTACCCTATTTGTGGAAAGTTATTCTTATATACGGTTGTCGTATGAGCACACTTGCGATTGATGCTAGAATAATTACTGCGTTTTCAGAGCTCAACTGTTTCGTAAAACTAAAAAATTGCACAAAACACATCAAATTTACATTACAAAGTACAGTTACAGTTAGAAAAAAAAGTGAAAGGGCTTTAAAATAGACATTGTTTACCACTTTATTAAAGTGAGAGCTTTAAAACGGAGAGTGCCTTCCTGACTCAAATTTGTGTATATATATATATATATACACATAAAGTATATATATATATATATATATATATATATATATATATATATATATATATATATACTGTATATATATATATATATAAAAACAAATTTATTTAGGACAGCACCTCTAATGTACAAAAAATTTTTTTTATAAGAATATAATCAAAAGTATAAGTTTAAAAATTGGCTTTTTCCAATATCTAGAGCCCCAACAAAATATTAAATCAAAATACTTATATCCCTGCACTTATTAAGGGAACAATGTAATATTTCCTAAAAGGAGTAAGGATAACATTAATACTGTTCATCATAGCAAAAACATGCAGATATTTAATGTGTACAACATACATATGTGAAAAAGATGCACATAAATAAAAACATCACACAGACTGGGCGTCCCCAGTCCAATTAAAAAGAACTGTCAGTCCATTGGGGGGTTCCAAATAGCAAGAGACATGTATTTTGCAAAAACAATTGCTATCTGTATCAAAGAAGTCCCACAAAGCATACCTCTCAACATTTCAAAATTCAAAAGAGGGACCCCCCACGACAAAAGTGTGATATGTAATGGGCAGAAGTAGGAATGGGGCTTAAAAAAAATCATAAGACCTAAGTAATATAAATAACATTCTAAATAAAATCATATCTTTCTTTCTAATGACATGGTGAGTCCACCTATCATCTTAATTACTGTTGGGAATATCACTCCTGACCAGCAGGAGGAGGCAAAGAGCACCACAGCAAAAGCTTTTAAATACCACTCCCCCCTACTCACAATCCCCAGTCATTCTCTTTGCTTGTATCAGTTGCAAGGAGGGGTAAAGATAGGTGTCTGATTCTTCAATCAAGAGTTTGTTATTTTTTAAGCAGAGCAAGTTTGCTCTGGTTTTCTTTGGGGTTTAGCCGTAGTCCATGTCAGTCTCTTCAGTAGAGCAAGTGGTGGCTTTAAAGCATTTGGGAACTTGTGGGGTATAATCCCCACTGGGCCTCCCAAGTAATTTCATGCTGGCCTTGGTTGAAAGTTTGAGTAAGTTTACTCAGCCTTTTCTTTTTTTCCACAGGTCCATGTGAGGTAGGAAGCCCCTCTCATACCAAGTGAGCTGTCCTGCTGCCGGACAGATTTTTGAGGTAAGTGCCTATTTCTTTCCCTGTTTTTATATAGGATAATTTGGCACTTTGACAATTAATTCTGTCTAAATATACAATCAGCCTTCTAGGTTAACGGTTTATTGTATGGCAGTTTTGCAGGCACTGGGGATGTTTGGCTCAGTTTTTTATGTTTTCACTTTGGTGTACATGTTTTTTGTTTGTGCATTAATGGCTACCGGGAGGTTTGTTAGGCCATGCCACTATAGGCGGGCTTATCTGAGATAGCAAGGACGTTTTTGGCTCCTTTTTAGCCGTTTCCTGTTGTTCCTGGATGTTGCAGCTCTGTTGCATAGCTCCTCAGAGGTGGTTCAGCATTCTCTCCGGTGCGGCTGTATGAGGGTCCAGATCATTTTCTGACTTGAAGCAAGGAGGTCAGGTAGGCACCTCAGCAGAGCTTGCCTGTTTTTTGTGGGGCTGTTGCTCTGTTTATATTTAAGTTTCTGTCTGAATATCAGGGCCTATAACGTTTGTGTCTCTTTTTGCATTAATTTTGTGAAAAATTGTTGCTGCAAGATTTATTGTGCAGTTTTTAAGGATTTTCTAGTTAAAAAAAAAAAAAGGCTGTTTAAAATTTAAAGGATACAGTTAATGGTGATTGTACAGTAAAGTCACTACCTCGTGGTGAGAACAACACTTCAGTATGTCAAAAGCTCAGGATATGGCATTCACACTTCATGCTTATTCATACAAAAACCAGGAAAAAGACTCCGGCCAGCCTCCAGACATAAAAAAACACATACTTTATTTAGAATTACATGAGCATTAAAAAAAAACATTTAAAAGCAAAAGACCCAGCTGCTGTCTTACGCGTTTCGGCTGTACATCTTAGCCTTACTCATAGACACAATGTTTAGGAACTCAGCCCTGGCTAATATAGCCCCAAGCCAATTAACTAATCAAAGATGACTGGGTAATTTCTTAGAGTTAACCCCTCCATTGACACTTCAAGAGAGAACCTTTGCATGTATATACCTAAAATTATTTGAGGTGTGCATTAATAAAGTTAACATTTCTGTTTAGTAATGATTTAAGTAAAATTAAAGTTAGCATGTGGTAGCATATTTATTATGTATAGTTTATTTTAATTAAGGGATCAAATTTTATTCCCCCACATTCAATGTTCTGCTGTCTCATATTTGATAAAGCTAGTTTTAGGACCATGATGTGGCTACATAAAAATCGAACGCTCCCTCTCATTTCTTGTTTATCGGTATAGAACAAGGTTTTAAATATATGCTACTCTGGATGATAGATGTTTTATATTCATTTGATGTGCTGCACTGGCATCAAACATCAAGTGAATATAAACGGAAAAAGAAAAAAGGAAAAGAATAACCCAATTTGAGTCCTATTTAATACCTCTGCCAAAAATTAATGATGTCTCCTTCAATGTTAAAACCATATGGTCTTCTGGTCTTTAATTGGAAGATCCAGAAAGCTTCCCTGTATTGCAATCTGTTTGCTCTATCTCCACCTCTTACCAGGGGTCTAATCCATTCTATAACCTGCCATTTAAAACTATTTACATTTTGGTTGTGTACCTGTATAAAGTGGCGTGCCAGATCAGAGCACTCATTCTTGTTCTCTATGTTATTTAGGTGTTCTCTTATGCGTGATCTGGCCTCCCCTGTTGAGCACCCCACATACTGTTTCTGACATAGGGTGCACTCTATCAGGTACACAATATGTGTAGTTCTACAATTCGTAAGATCCAAAAGGTTATAAACCCTTTGTGTAGTCTTAGATTGGAATGAACGAGAGGTTAGACTATGGCTACAGGCTATACAATTAGAAAAATGACATTTCTAATGTCCTTTTATGGTAAGCCAACTATTATTTTTAGGTTCAGATTTCAGCATACTCGGGGATAGGGTATTGCCCAAAGTGCAGCCCCTTTTTCCCACAAATTGGCAACCGTTCGACACATAATTTTTGAGTGCATCTTCCGCTGTTAGGATCGGTAGATGTTTAGTCACTATATCACAAATTTCCCTGTATTGGGAACTGTATGTAGTTATAAACACAGGTTTAGAAGGGTCAAATCTATTACGATCCTTGTTTGGTCCTGTTTCTAGTAAAATTTCCCTCCGTGGCATCCTAGTCACTTCAAGATAAGCTCTTTCTATGACTTTATTTTTATAACCTCTATCCTTTAAGAGTGTTTTTAGTTCGTTACTTTCTCTTTCAAAATCAGAATTGTTGGAGCAATTACGCTTAATGCGAATGAATTGCCCCTTTGCAATCCCAAAGCCCGTATGGGGCGGGTGATTGCTACGGGCATGAAGAATTGCATTGGATGAGATAGGTTTCCTATATAAAACTGTGTTAATCTTTTTATTATCTGTGTCACCTATTACGGTGACATCTAGATAGGGTATTTGGATAGTGTGATGTAAGAATGTGAATTGGAGATTCACATTATTATCATTCAACCAGTTCACAAAGTCACCCACTTCTGACTCCGTCTCAGTCCAAATTATAAGAAGATCGTCAATGTATCTCTTATACAATTTGATACAATGAGAGAATGGATTTATCTCTGAATAGACGCGGGACCGCTCCCACCAACCCATGAATAGGTTGGCGTATGCAGGGGCAAATTTAGCCCCCATAGCGGTCCCACATCTCTGCAGAAATAATTCACCCCCAAACTCAAATGTATTGTGTTAATAAAACATCAAGCACTCTCAAAAGGTAGTTTTTTTTAAGCCAATATCATAGTTGCTGTAAGTATCCAATGCATATCTCACCGCTTCTAAGCCTAGATGGTGAGGTATTGCAGAATACAGTCCTACTACATCTATCGTTAACCATGAGTAATCCCCATTCCAGTTTATTTGGTCTAGTGTGTTCAATAGGTGTTTAGTATCCTTAATATAAGAGGGTAAGAGATAGACTAACGGTTGCAAGAGACTCAGCCCAGTCAGAGAGTTTCTCGAAGAGAGACCCGATACCTGAGACAATGGGTCTTCCACGCACCTCTACCAAAGATTTATGAACCTTTGGGAGGTGGTGGAAGATAGGGGTAATCGGTTTGTTAACAAAAAGATAATCTCTTGTGTCTTCATCTATGTATCCCTCCTGTAAACCATCATCCAGTAGGTCCCATAATAAAGTTTTAAAACTCTCAATTGGATTCCCTCTAAGTTTTTGGTAGACATTGATGTCATATAGCTGTCTTCTAGCTTCCAATATATAGTCTGTTTTATTCATTACAACAAGATTTCCACCCTTGTCAGAATTCTTTATTACGATGTCTGTTCTATTTTTTAATTGATCTAGAGCTATTTGCTGGGAATCACTTAGATTAGAGTAACTTTTTTTGTGATCTTTGGCCAATTTTATGAGGTCTTCTTCAATTCTACGATGGAAGGCCTCAATAAAAGGACCCCTCTCTCTAGTGGGATAAAAACTGGAACGGGGTTTGAAGCCTCCATGCTTGCCCACAGTCCCCGATGTAGTAACATCAGAATCTATGAGCAAATCATGGAGGCTAAGGTAAACACAGGTATCAGCAAAATCTACCAAATCAAAAGGTTTCACCAAATTATCCAATAGGTTATCATTGTTTGTCAAACTGTCCTCAGCATTATTGGGTTTGTTCCAAAAGAACTTTTTGAGGGTGAGATCCCTTACAAGTCGATTGACATCTGTAATAGTTTTAAAGAGATCAAAGTTATGTGATGGAACAAACCCAAGACCTAGGCCTAACACCTGCACCTCTTCAGGAGATAAAACCACATTGGATAAGTTAATGATTTTTAGATTTTGTACTTGTTGCGTCCCCCTCTGGCTCTCCTGTATCCCTGTCTTCCTCTTGCACCTCTTCCTCCTCCCCGTTCTCTGTCTCGTATGTCCATCTGAAAAACCTGTTGGTCAGTGGATTTTATACAAGATTTACTAGGCTGGCCCAAGAGCAAGACATCCCCTTCATTATCACTCATAAATTCTGTTCTTCTCTGTTCAACAGTAGATATAGAGCTACTAGATTCATTTAATTTTTGAGCATTTCTAGTGACTACAGGGTCAGTCCTATTACTTGCAGGGGTCTTCTGCCTAACTACTGGGGTATCATCATCAGAGGGGCCACTAGAGTCATAACGGCTAAGGGTATCAACCCTATCATCATCTGACTGGTCAGTGTCACTAAACGTCACTTTTTTCTCTCCCTGAGTCTTAGTCTGTACATAATCTTTAGACCTTATTCATACAGATGAGAAAATGCAGTGGGGTCACAGGGATCCTACAGAGAAAACAGTGTTCACCCCAGTATCAATTCTTGTTCGCACTCCTAGTACTATTTAGGTGACAGATAGATGCACGTCTGAAGAATCAATCTATAACCTGTGAATAATTGTGTGATACACAGACCCCGCTGTATTATTCACTACCTCTGTACTCCTAGGTAATGCACAGAAAGTGGCAGCTCCAGCAAATAATAATGTCTTACATAAATATTCCAAGACAAATGGATGGATAGTACATTGCCTTCCAAGCGGACTGTCCTTTCCATCTCTGGTTATGTGCTCCTTCATGCATGCCCCACTGCAAAAATTGATTCCCAGCAGCAGCACAGCGTGCTACATTCGGCGTTGTCCGTTAGGTGTGTGGGGGGGTCTCACACTGTCCAATCCAGACGGTAAGCCAGTTACAATTTGAATGGAGCGTGAAGCTGGTCAGCATACAAATACAGCAAAAGAAAATAGTTGCACGCTCCGATATATATAAAAATTACCTTTATTCAAAAAAATATTTAAACGTTTTGACGGTAAACCAAGCCACCATACAAAAATATACACTCAGTGAAGAGTGCAGCACAGAAGCTTACGCTTCTGTGGGGTGATCTGAAGAAGGCTGTGCACAGGGGATGCCCTCGCAATCTGACAGATTTGGAGTGTTTTTGCAAAGAAGAGTGGGCAGATCTTGCCATACTGATACTCACTTAAAAAGACTGAGTGCTGTAATAAAAACAAAAGTTGCTTCAACAAAGTATTAGTTTAAGGGTGTGTACACTTATGCAACCATATTTTATTTTTACTTCCCTTCACCTAAAAGATTTGTTTGTTTTTCAATTGAGTTGCATAGTTTATGTCACATTAAAGGTGGAAAAGTTCTGAAAAGATTTATGTCTCATTTTTTTTACATCACAGAAACCTGCCATTTTAACAGGGGTGTGTAGACTTTATATATCCACTGTATATGCAGCCACCAATCAACAGCTACAACCTAGGTTATTTGCTGCTCCTGAGCTTTCCTAGATAAACCTTTCAGCAAAGGAAAACAAGGAAGCAAATTAAACAATAGAAGTAAATTGGAAAGTTGTTAAAAAATTATACTTTCTACCAGAGTCATGAAAGAAAAAATATTTGGCTTTCATGTCCTTTTTAATTTTGCTGTTAAATATCCTAAAAATGATAAAAGTTTGAAGTGTTGTGACTACATAATAAGACTAGGCTACAAAGCAAGTATTTTTTCCCACACTCCCTAGCTAGTACAAGCCATCCAGGAAAAGCTGCAAGCGATATGCGCGATTCATAGGAATATAAGGCTTGCGCTTGCAGCCCCGGCTCTTGGGAATTAAAGCCTATAGTTAATTGTGTGGGTCTAATGGAGAGCAAAGTGCGGTATAGGGCATTATCTGTATAATAATGATCCCAGCATAACACTCTGTGGTCCCTGCAGGGCGTGTACATTCCTAGGTGTACTGACCTAGCTATCCTACCCTGGGGCTGTGCTGAACTATGGTTCAGAGATCATATTTGCACAAGTTCACTTCCTTACAGACTAATTACAAATAAAACTTTTTGCTGCTGATATTCTGTGTGTGCGGTCTATGGGGAATAAATGCAGAGAATCTGATATGTACTTAGAGCCATCCTAGAGATCGTAGCCATCTATAAATATTATTTATTATATGGGGTGGTAAACTGCCCTACTCCGTATAATAGGGCACTTTAAATCATAGCCCCCCCAATAATGGAAATATAGAGTTCTCTAGTTATTGAGCAATGCAGCACTGGTGAAGACACCTAGATTTATTTTCGAAATGTTATAAGTTGTAGAGATGTCATTCCATGTAAACTTCAATTAAATCAAGCTTTGTCTTCTTGTGTTTTAACCTATGTTAATCCGTTTACCCTTGCTATATACCGTATATATGGAGGTAGATAAGTAAATGAAGTACTACAAATCTATGAAAAGGTTTAATAATGTAAAAAAAAAAAAAAAAAAGAAAAAAAAAAGTACAAACTAGTTTAAAATGTTCAAGTTTTATTTTTTAATTGCAAAATACTTCACGATAAGAAAAAAAAACCCTCCAAACTGAAGATTTTTATTACGGTGGTAAACTTCTATTATACTTTATTTCTGAAGCACCAACATATTCTGCAGCGCTGCCCATGGGTACAATTCACGTAAATAAAACTATATAAAAAAACTATATAAAAAAGGTGCCGCACAACAGAAGTCCTGCAGTCTAGCATGGGAAGAGGTGATAGTTGAAGATGCAAGTAGCAGGTCATTGTTGGATCTTAGTGGGCGGGCTGGAGGATAGGTATAGTGGGGAGCAGTGTTTGAGAGAGCTTTGTATGTAAGGGTGAGAATTTTTAATTTAATTCTGCTGTGAATGGGGAGCAAATTAAAGGGACTCGCAGAGAGGTGCAGCATATTATACATGTTCAACATGACTACAGAGCAGTACATTTCTTCTTTTAAGAGATGATACAAAATCTGAAAGAAAAATAAAAAAAAAAGTCATGTTTTAGCTACTGCAGGATATTCTTAAAATTAGCAGACTATGACTACATGTCTCAAACTATGAAGTAGCATTTTATATTAATCCTTTTAACTGTAGTTTTGAAAAGTAAAACTGTATACAAGTTTAAAACATTCTATTTTTGATTAATAGAAAAATTGTGAACTACACAAGAGAAAAATAAACTTGCAAATGTGCCCAAATATATAATCTGCAACTTAAAGGGACAGTCTAGACCAGAATTTTTATTGTTTTAAAAGATAGATAATCCCTTTATTACCCATTCCCCAGTTTTGCATAATGAACAGTTATAATAATATACTTTTAACTTCCGATTATGTTGTATCTAAGCCTCTGCAAACTGCCCCTTTATTTATGTTCTTTTGACAGACTTGCAGTTTAGCCAATCAGTGCCTGCTCCCAGATAAAACTGTGCTCGTGCACGTGAAGTTATCTATATGAAATACGTGAACTAACCCTCTAGTGGTGAAAAACTTAATATTCATTCTGAAAAGAGGTGGCCTTCAAGGTCTAAGAAATTAGCATATGAACCTCCTAGGTTAAGCTTTCAACTAAGAATACCAAGAGAACAAAGCAAAATTGGTGATAAAAGTAAATTGGAAAATTGTTTAAAATTACATGCTCTATCTGAATCATGAAAGTTTATTTTGGCCTAGACTGTCCCTTTAAAAACTGATTAAAAAAAAAAAAAATACTTTCAGCATTTCTATTAAAAAAAAAAAAAGTTATTGCAAATCATGTAAAACTACTGCATTGTATATTTACCTGTGGATTCTCTTGAAAGTTAAAATATCACTAGAATACAACAAATAGAAGATGGTTAAAATATAGAAACGCAACAAACATGTTTCAAATGTTATACTTTTTGTCCTCATCCATAAAAATGTTAATCACAGAATATCATTATGTGAACAGCAGTAAGAAGTTTTAATCATGGGACAAAGATTTAATGGGCCAATACAGATTTTAGTACGGCCAGTCATTTCTCAGCAGTCAAATTAATATATTTTAATTGTGGTTTATCCACTCGTTTACTCCATTTTCCTTGTAGAGTTGCCACTAACACACATAAAAGTTCCACTTACCATTAAGATGTAGGAAGGTGATATTTATACATATGGCAACGTCAGATCTACATTACGCATCCAGTTTAATCTAAAAAAAAGTTAAAAAATGATAAAGATCAGGAATTACCAGTTACCAAGAATCTGGAAAATACATATATTTAAAAAAAAAAAAAAAAAAAAAAAAAAAAAAAAAAAAAAAAAGCTTATTGTGAGAATATTTTTACTTGTATATGAGCCTCTAACAAAGTTACAGCCTTGTCAAAGCTTGGCTTTATGAGCATTGGAGCACTAGGAGTATGTGCAAATGGAAGTTGCAGGTGCATGAAAAACTACACTAAATCTTAAATTGTATTAAAAAGTGGCACCAAAACCCAGTGTTAACTTTTCTAGAAAGACAAGCTAATAGTAAATCTGAAATGCATTTCTATTCATCTCAAATGAATGTCTGAAACGGTTATATTTTAAGCTGCAACTTAACCAAATCTGCGCAGTAAACTCAACACTGGGGACATCCACAAACTTATGATGTAGTTTACATGAAAACAGAGTGCAACTTACATGTCATTTACGTCCTCAGCCAAAAAGAAAGTACTAATCACAAAATATCATTATGTGAACAGCAGTGAAAGGGCTCATCATTGGACGACTCAACTATGACTGTCTTAAGCTTATTGCATCAATACATTTAGATTTTGAAGAAATTACACCTTACTGTTTATCAGAGCAAGATTATTTTCAAAATGTCTTACCTTGCTGTTCAGATAATTGAGGCATCTTTTGGGGTTATAAAGCAACCAAGAGAAAAAATAAAAAAATACATGATAAACTGTTTCTTTTCAGGTTGGAAATTCAAAATCCACATCCTTCCAGGGATAATTTTGAAGAGAATCCATTTTTAAAAGTAATTGACAAGTGTAGTGGGGCACCTTTCATGTTCTGTAATGTAAAGCAAAACATTAATGAAAAAAAAGTTCAATTTTGTTTGCAAATTTTTTTTTTATTCAATTGTCAAGATGAATCTATAATTAGATTCAATACCAGAGCCTCATAATTAAACAAGTTATATTCATTGCTATCATTATGTGAACAGCAGCAAAGTTTTAATCATTGGCTGTGGTTTTTATATACACATAAAAAAGTTACACATGTATATGTAGACAAATATCTAGACAAATTGGCTACATCAGGAAAAGGTTAATGTTTTGTTCTTTGTCTCCTTTGTCAAAAAAGTATACTTATGTGCAGCCACCAATCAGCAGCTTCTGAGGCTACCTAAGCCTCTTGCCATTTGCTTTCAGCTATCCCCCAGCTCCTTCAACAAATGGATACTAAGAACGAAGCAATAAAACAGAACAAACTTTCTCTCACTGGATCTGAACCATGAGGGGGGGGGGGAGGGAATAAAAAGTGTTTCATGTCCTTTTAACCCCTTAATGACCACAGCACTTTTTACATTTTTGCGGTGTTTGTGTTTAGCTGTAATTTTCCTCTTACTCATTTACTGTACCCACATATATTATATACCGTTTTTCTCGCCATTAAATGGACTTTCCAAAGATACCATTATTTTCATCATATCTTATAATTTACTTTAAAAAAAATTATAAAATATGAGAAAAAAATGGAAAAAAACACACTTTTTCTAACTTTGACCCCCAAAATCTGTTATACATCTGCAACCACCAAAAAACACCCATGCTAAATAGTTTCTAAATTTTGTCCTGAGTTTAGAAATACCCAATGTTTACATGTTCTTTGCTTTTTTTGTAAGTTATAGGGCCATAAATACAAGTAGCACTTTGCGATTTCCAAACCATTTTTTTTTCAAGATTAGCGCTAGTTACATTAGAACACTAATATCTTTCAGGAATCCCTGAATATCTATTGACATGTATATATATTTTTTTAGTAAACATCCCAAAGTATTGATCTAGGCCAATTTTGGTATATTTCATGCCACCATTTCACCGCCAAATGCGATCAAATACAAAAAATCGTTCACTTTTTCACAAATTTTTTCACAAACTTTTGGTTTCTCACTGAAATTATTTACAAACAGCTTGTGCAATTATGGCATAAATGATTGTAAATTTTTCTTTGGGATCCCCTTTGTTCAGAAATAGCAGACATATATGGCTTTGGTGTTGCTTTTTGGTAATTAGAAGGATGCTAAATGCCACTGTGCACCACACGTGTATTATGCCCAGCAGTAAAGGGGTTAATTAGGGAGCATGTAGGGAGCTTTTTGGGGTAATTTTAGCTTTAGTGTAGTGTAGTAGACAACCCCAAGTAATGATCTAGGCCCATTTTGGTATATTTCATGCCACCATTTCACCGCCAATTGCGATCAAATTAAAAAAAAAGTTAAATTTTTCACAATTTTAGGTTTCTCACTGAAATCATTTACAAACAGCTTGTGCAATTATGGCACAAATTGTTGTAAATGCTTCTCTGGGATCCCCTTTGTTCAGAAATAGCAGACATATATGGCTTTGGCGTTGCTTTTTGGTACTTAGAAGGCCGCTAAATGCCGCTGCGCATCACACGTGTATTATAGCTAGCAGTGAAGGGGTTAATTAGGAAGTTTGTAGGGAGCTTGCAGGGTTAATTTTAGCTTTAGTGTAGAGATCAGCCTCCCACCCGACACATCAGACCCCCTGATCCCTCCCAAACAGCTCCCTTCCCTCCCCCACCCCACAATTGTCCCCGCCATCTTAAGTACTGGCAGCAACTCTGCCAGTACTAAAATAAAATATATATTTAGGCTTTTTGGGGGTTTTTTTAAGCATATTTACATATGCTGCTGTGTAGGAGCCCCCCTTAGCCCCCAACCTGGCTGATCCCCCACCAAACAGTTGTCTAACCCTCCCCCTCTGCCTTAATGGCCGCCATCTTGGGTACTGGCAGCTGTCTGCCAGTACCCAGTTTATAAAAAAAAAAAAACAGTTGCTTTTTTATTTTTTCCCCATTTTCTGTAGTGTAGCTCCCCTACCCACCAAAGAACAAACCCCCACCCCCTCCTAGATACCTTTGACTGTTTTTTTTTTAAAAAATAAAAAGCTTTACACAAACTTTTAGAACAGTCTTTTCTGTAGTGTAGCGGTTCCCACCCGCTCCCGCCCCGTGCCCGCCCGACGTGCGCGCGCCCCCAATCCCGCCCCCCTCTACATTACCCGGCCCATCGATGGCCGCCCACCCGCCTCCCAAGTCAGCTCCCACCCACCAACGTTACCGGCCACCGATGTCCGGTGCAGAGAGGGCCACAGAGTGGCTCTCTCTGCACCGGATGGCCATTTAAGGTTATTGCAGGATGCCTCCATATCGAGGCATCACTGCAATAACCGGAAAGCAGCTGGAAGCGAGCAGGATCGCTTCCAGCTGCTTTCCACACCGAGGACGTGCAGGGTACGTTCTCAGGCATTAACTGCCTTTTTTCTGAGGACGTACCCTGCACGTCCTCGGTCGTTAAGGGGTTAACTACACTTTTAAATTAATTTTCTTGGTATAGAATTTGTTTTGCTGCTTCATAAACCCTCTCACCAACAGTTGGCAGATGACAATGACCCCGGGTTGATTGATAGTGTGAGGGTAGGAGGGGCATAAGTGGTAAATATGTGGAACAAATGCACCCCACAATTTGAGAGGGGAGGAGAGAGGAGGAGATATTAAAGTGAAAGTAAAGTCAAACAGACAGTTCGCTACCACTTAAAAGTATATTAAAAATAAAGTATAGTTTCATTCATCATTTTTTTAGAAACATTTTTCACATTTGTAATATACTTATTTATTGTGCCGTCGTCTACCCTCGCTCCTCCACCCGCATAAAAATTTTTTTTCGTTCAATCGTGACGTTATCATCCGTATCTAACGGATTGGGTCCCCCACTGGCGTCTCTTTCGGAATTGAAGACACCCACTTCCTCTATTGCGCATGCGTTAGAGATAAACCTCTATGCCACAAGATTTGCGCGTTCACATCTACCGCATGCGCACTGTGAGCCATAGTTCAATATTGATCGTCAACTGAATCAAAGCTTCTATTTCTGACATTCCGTAATTCTATATTCATAATAATTTATGTATATATACTAACGAGCACAAAATAAGTATTATCATACTTTAATAAGCAACAATAATGTTTATAAAAGAATTTGATATTAATCGCAATTAATTTAATAGAATACTAACTTTTAAATAAGATGTATTATTTCAAATACATGATAGATTAGCGCAAGTGTCATTTATGAGTTCATTCTTTGTAAATATAATTCATTTAATATCTTCATTTATATCAATCTCTATATATATACACGTTTAAATTACTTATATCATTTTTTTTTCTTCCTATAATATATAATCCTAAAGATATGAAAATAAATTTGATAAAAATTTTAAAATTTCATTCAGAACTGTTCATAATCTCTAAAGGAAATAAAAATCAATTGATTTATCTCTTAAAACTAAGAATTGCATACGCAAAGTTTCCTTTTTTTATTGTAACATAATTTAGTCTTTTTATATTAGCAATTAATTGATATTTTCTGAAAAGAAAGGTATGTAGAACATAACATAGATTTAAATAAATAATAAATATGTTACCGAAATGAAATGCTGAAAATAAAAGTATTTCTATATTATATTCAACTCATCCTAAAAAGCAATAAAGATTTTGGAATTTTTCTTTTGTTCATATCTTTATATAACTTATCTCTTGTTAAAACTATAAAAAGAAAATCATGAATACAAATTACATTATTTTACATCCATACTAACGAAGTTTTCAACATTGAATGCTGCTAATAACAGTTATTCTATATTATAGTCTAGTCACTCAAAAAATAACTATTTCTACAATCTTTTCTGTCTGAGCGAGAGATTCTTTATTACTTGCTCTGAACAATGAATTAAATGTTTCTCATAACAAGGAACAAATAATCTCTTGCTAAGAATGAAACGATTTTACAAATATTAATTTATTTTTTACTTGACTATAATGTCTTTTAGTAACAGCATTTCATTTTGCAAACATTGTTAGTATCGATGCAAAACAATATAATTTATCTGCATCCTGATTTGTTAAAGAAACTTTTAATCATTTGCTGATTATAATGAAATAAAATTGCAAGCTTAGAAATAAAAGTTCTCAAAATATATAGTTCATTTTTGGTTGACTTGACTATAATATATAATTCCATTTCTTTTCTGATTTCGATTTTTAAAACTGTTATTACTAATGCAAAGCAATGTTTTTTTCTCTGCATCCTTTTAATGAATACAGATTGCTTTGCTAAGAAAGAAAAGCATTTAAAACAATTTTTTCGTTTGAGATTGACCTGAATAATGTAGATTTACTTTTATTATGCACATTATTATTTATGCTAAGCAATCTGCTTTATCAGCATCCTTTGCTTCTAAGAAATTTTAATTTCATTCATGAAAAACAAAGGATGCAGATAAATCACATTACTTTCTATCAATACTAACGAACATTTCAAAATGAAAAGCTCATAAGAACAGCATATTAGTCTACTCCAGAAAAAAACAATAAATCTTTTTTAAATTCTTTTCTTAGCTAAAAAAAATCTTTATTACTTGCTCTAAGCAATGAATTACCAGTTTCTGATAACAAGGAACAAACTCAAACTCTTGAGAAGAAAGAAATGAGTTTACAAAGATTTATAGTATTTTTCTTGAGTAGACTAATATAGAATGGCTTTTATTAGCGTTAGATTTTGCAAACATTGTTATTGATGCAAAGCAATTTGCTCTATCGGCATTCTTGGCTTGTAATACATTTTAAATTCATGGCTGAATAACAAAGGATGCAGATAAATCACATTCCTTTTTCTCAATCCTAACGAAGTGTTCAAAATGAAATGCTGATAAGAACAGCACTTCCATAGTATTCTACTCAAGCAAAAATCAATAAATCTTTTTTATAATCTTATCTTTATTAGCAAGACTTTCTTTATTAGTTGCTCTAAGCAATAATTACCAGTTTCTGATAACAAGGAACAAACAATTGCTGTGTAAGAAAGAAATGAGTTTACAAATATATATTTTGTTTTTTCTTGAGTAGACTAATATAGAATGCCTTTTCTTATCAGAGTTACATTTTGCAAACATTGTTAGTATTGATGCAAAGCATTTTGTTTTATATGCATCCTTTGCTTGTAAGAAAATTTTAAACTTCATTGCTAAAAATCAAAGGGTGCAGATAAATCACTTTCCTTTTTATCAATACTAACGAATATTTCAAAATGAAATGCTGATAAGAACAGCTATTTGTTATTATTCTACTCAAGAAAAAAGCAATAACTCTTTTTTAAAAAGTTTTAATTCTTAGCAAAACATTGTTTATTACTTGCTCTAAGCAATGAATTTACTTTTTATGATAACAATGAACAATCTCTTTCTAAGAAATAAACGATTTCACAAAGATTTATATTTTTTTGCCTTGACTATAGACTATAATATAGAATGCCTTTGATTATCAGCTTTTTATTTTGCAAACATCATTAGTCTTGAAGCAAAGCAATGTTATTAATCTGCATCCTGTTTTTTTCTATAAAATATTAATTATTGCTGATATCAAGTAAACCAAATTGCAAGCTAATAAAACAAAGTTTAGATTTATTTTATCCATTGTAAAGAAATAGCCTTTTTCTTGCGCTCCCCTCTTCTTCTTATATATTATTAATATAATTGATATAATGGTTTTCATTTATTACTTTTACCAAATCTAATTTATTCATAGTTTGATCATATATACAGTGTGTTATAATAGCTACATGGATCCGCTATAGAATGTTCATTATTTCACAATTGCATTGCCACCATCAGTGATATTGTTCTGTTTCTCTGTGTCTATAAATGTATCAGTGTTTTTATTATTCATATATTCTCAGTTTAGCTACACACATGTATCCATGCTTTAAAATGTAATCGATATTAATTGTATATAATAAAGTTTATATTTATTTTATACATTTTAAAGAAATAGCCTTTTTCTTGCGCTCCCCTCTTCTTCTTATATATTAGTCTTGTAATTTATAATAAAATGAAAATAAATAACAAATAGTTTTAAAATACATGTACAGCCTTGTGCAAACACCAAGATAAAAATATATACAATGCCAATAGATTTATTAATAGATTTCAATCTTTAAAAAATAATAATAAAAAAGGCAAATAAAGAGGTTGTTATCAAATTCCTTATTGATATCAAATTATAATGAATAATATTGGATATATATATTACATATTATTTATACTTAATCAGTTTCTAGTATATTGCTTAACAATAATAATCAAATTTGCTCGTTGTGGTCTATAGGGGATTCTATGAAAGACGCTATGCTTCTCAGTCCGATATTACAGAACAGAGTGCACTGCTGAATGGCTAAAGTGATTCATTGATATAATGCATCGGAGTGTAGATGGTAGAATTGCGCATGCGCATAGTTCTACAGATCGAGAACGTGCACGCTTAGTTACGCTAACAGCGGTTAGGAGCGCATAACTCATTTACAGAGACAAAGCCGGAAGAATGCGAGGGGGAGGAGGAAGCTGCGAAAAAAGGGTCTGAATAAAGATAAGATTTATTTGAAAGCAATGGTATTATGAAAAAACAAAGTTAGCGACTAGGATGTTGGTCACATTATATGTTAAAAAATGCATTGAACTAAGAAAAACTTTACTTTCACTTTAAAATCTTTTAGTCGGAATCATGTTTTCTGCTTTCTCAAAGCCTTGCAGCCTCGAAGATCTTAATCTCATTTCAAGTGTTACTAAAATTCAAAATTAAGCTAGCTCTCATGATTAAAACAGAATGCATTTTTTTCTTTGATTATCCATTTGCCTTCCATTATAAATATTTTTTTAAACTAAAGCACTCTTTATAGGGCACCATCTACTGCTGAGCATTTGCAAGAGTTCACGGTATTTACAAACTGAATAAAATGAAGGAAACTGACATTTGAAAATTTAAAGGGAAAGTCAACTCAAATTTTTTTTTTATTGTTACAAAAATAATCTATTAACCATTCCATTTTGCACAGAAAGCATGGTTATATTCATATAAGTTTTACCTCAGTGATTACCATGTATCTAAGCATCTTCTGACAGCCCCCTGATTACATGACTAAATTTATTATCGATTGACTTGCATTTAATCAAATTAGTGCCGTTAGAATCCACTGGCAACAGCACAATATTATCTATATGGATCACATGAACTAGCTTCCCCTGTTGTGAAAAGCATGTGATCACGGGGCCGTCTTTAGGGACTTAGAAAGAGACAGAAATTTAGAGGTTTAAAGGTTATCAGGTATTTGTAGAGCGCCAACAGGTTCCGCAGTGCTAAAGGTTATAAAGTATGTTAATATAACCATGTTAAAGCCAGCCAAAATTAGAACCCAAATGGATGCATTTCAGTTTAGAATAGAAGCATTTTTGTAATGTAAAAAAATGTTTCTAATAAAATACTATAGCCGTTTCAAAAGCTATTTAACTATGCACCGTGCCACCAGCATTTTAAAAAAGCACTTGCGCTGAGATTAAAGGTACTTTTATCAACTGGTAACTCAATTTATTGCCAACATGATATAAACCCCACTGGCACTCAGAGCAGTCACAGTATTTAAAATGCTGGTGCACTGCAGAGAAAAATGTTGTTATAACTTTTACATCAATATTGCAAATATGTTTCTATTTAAAGATAAAATTCATCTACCTGCATTTACATTTTGACCAGAAAGTCCCTTTAAGTTTTGTCTCCTGTGTTATTAATCACGCATTTGTTGATAATGCATTACTTCTAAATTTGGTGGCACTTTATGGGACAGTGCGATGAGGCGTACTTCATGTACTACACACAGGTTCCACTAAAGATAAATTGCTATATCGCATACCATTCAGAAAAATACCGATCACTTTGAAATGTTCTTATTTACACATAACGCTGTAATCTGTAAAACACGATATTTTAAAATCCGAGGACATTATTTAAAATGTCATAATCCGCTGCTATCTGTTTATTTCATTACATCCCAAACTAATCCTAACCGAGAGTATGGAATTTAAATAAATTCACATTAAAAATAAAATTAACAAAATGATAAACTGGGGTAAAATGAAACTGTTCCTCATTACCTGCATTATACGCGGTGCTCTTTTCATGTGCGCCTACTCCCAGTAAAGCTGCAACACAAATGGAAGAAATCTTTCTCACCACGAGGCAATACCAGCTGAGAAACCTTCTGATTGGTGATAAATTGAGTGTCATATTTCGCCCAGCAAAGGAAGCTGACAACAGAGGAAGTTCACGGCTGCCATCTTTAATCCTGGCAACTTGCTGTTCTTAAAGTGCGTGTTTTTCTATCAAGATTTATCATTTTAATGCTACATATTTAAACAAGTGAATCATAATATAATTATCTTTCATCTTAGTTTTAAACCTATGATACAACCACAACAAAAAGTTGTCCAGAGCTGCCTAGTCAAACACACTATTTGAGATTTGCTCTCCAGGTGAACTAGTAGGTTTTGTGGGCCATAAAACAGTAATAGGAACAGGTTGTGAAGGCAGTGGGCAGGGCTGAGCTGCTGTGACATATAACCATTATTGGTGCCAATCGTGGGGGCAGGGTATGTCCTGCGGCTAGGTGGAACTTGGGTAGTCAAAGGGATATGAAACCCATTTTTTCTTTCATGATTCAGCTAGCCACCAATCAGGAAGTGCTACACAGAGCGCTGAATAAAAAATGGACCGGCTCCTAGGCTTTACAATCCTGCTTTTTCAAATAAAAATACAAAAAGAACAAAGAAAAAATGATAATAGGTGTAAACTAGAAAGGTGCTTAAAATTGCATTCTCTATCTGAATAATCAAAGAAAAAAATTGTGTTTCATATCCCTTTAAAATTGGAATCTGCGAATGGGGAAAAGGCGAGGTGACCTCCCAATCCATAATAATCCTGCAGTATTCAAGATAGCTGGAAGGTCTGCAATGCGTTTGGAGAAGGGGACACTGAAATGTGCCTACATTAAAATGAGGCAAATACTGTAAAGGTAGGCTTACCAGAAGTCCAGGTTTGACTGGGATTGTCCCTGTTTGGAGGTGCTGTCCCAGTGTCCCACCCAGTTGTTCATTCTGTCCCAGTAGGGTTGCCAACTCCAGGTTTCAAATCATGTGTCCGGGTTTCAGGCCGCCTGAAACCCAGACATATTATTCAAAATGACCTGACTGTGAATCTGTGGCTCTCCAGCATAGTTGGATGCTGATACTTTGTTACATATACAGCCCTGCTTAGTTTAACGTTCGTGCCCTTCAATGTTCACATTAAGTAATAAAGACTGAGTGAGCAGCATAGGGTTTTTTAATTATGCTTGAGGTTTGGCATTATTTAGAATCTGAGATTTAGATGAATGATTTATTTGCTTATGTTGTGTATGGGTTGCCATGACAACATAATGGTGCCTTTTTCACTAGGGGGTGGTGTTATGGTTTATTTAAACTGTGTGATTCACTTGTTGTTTGACTGAGGAAGGGTGGAGTATCCACAAAACATTATGCACATAAAAGCTACTACTTTAAAAGGACCAGTAGTCGCCACGCCCCCTTGACCACACCCTGACCACACCCCACTGGCACCGCACCGCGCCAGGTGGTCCCAGTTTCACCTCTAAAAATTATGGTAAGCCTATGTAAAGGCAGAATATCTTAAAATTCAGAAAAAAAGGTAATCAAACATCAACATATAATTAAAATAAGTAAAAGGAAAATCACACTATAAAATTAAAAATCCAATTTTTAAAATCTCTTAAGATGTTATCACCTGCAAGATGTTATTTTGTGTCTTGTAAGTACAAGGTGTTTATTGCTCCTTTAAAAGAAAATGTTAATTTAGAACAATTTCCCACCAATGACCAAGTATAAATAAAAAAAGTGGGGAACCTATTTCTATAACAATTTCCCACCAATGACCAAGTATAAATAAAAAAAGTGGGGAACCTATTTCTATTACAGTAAATATAATTTTGTAGATTCACTATCTGTGACATCATCACATATGAACATTAATGTACATTATTAAATAGTTTTTAAAGTATGCAGGTTTTCCACCACAAAACACTTATGTTAATTGAATGTAATATCCAAAAAATATGAAATATTGTATTATTACATCTAATCTGTCAACTGCATTAGATTTGCAGATGCCATATTACACACCTCCTAATATTTCCAAGGGGCTTTCTGGGACAGGGTGGTGTGGGGAATAGTAGGCACTTCCCCACCAGTGTTTGGTGGGGAAGGCAATACAGTAGGGGGTGGGGCAGCTGATGTGTTGTCGGTTAGATGGGCATCTCATGGGTGGGATTGGGCGGTGTCAGGGTGTGCCATGGCAGAGCCTGGGAATTCCCTGGAAACCATGAAATTTGCTCTGACATTGGAAGCTGCGGTAGAGACAACAGACAGACCTCCCACCCATGACAATCTCACAAGATACTGGACAGTTGGGAGGTATGTTATCATCAATATATATTATATTATTTATGTGCCTATTAACATTTGGACAAATGTTGTAACTAACTCTTCCATTTTGGATTTAATATAGCTGTGTGCTTGCAAGAGAGTGACAGACTTTCTATGTGTTGTGTTAATAATTTTGATTTGCAATTTTCCCAATCGGCTTTGCAACCAGGCCTGGCTGAGGTTATTTGCCTGAGTCCTTGAGAGCTGTGCAGCTGTCTGTGAGTGCTGGTGAGCACTCAGGGCTGTGCGTTTTACAGGGTCATAGGATGTGTACCCAGTCCGGTTTGAGAGTGAAGTCCACTTCTGTGTTTATATATATACTATATATATATATATATATATATATATATATATATATATATATATATATATATATATATATATATATACTCATATGAGCAACAAAGACCTCAGGAAAATTATACCACTGTATAGGAGGCAAAAACACAGCACTGCCCCAGGTAAATCAGTTCACTTGGCAAGAGTTGGTATTACACACTTTCTGAGTCTGTTCTCCATATGACTCTATGGATCAATAAACTTTGTGCACTTATTTTCTAAGCTTGGAATCATTTACAATTGACATATCTAATATTTAATGCGGTTTGTTAAGTATTAAGACCAAGGCCTAGTTTCCATTACTATTATAAAAAGGTTGTATCTCCATTAAAGGGACAATAATAAAAACTTTGAGATGGTAATATAAAATGATAAATCTTATATATATATATATATATATATATATATATATATATATATATATATATATATATATATATATATAAACTTTGCAATATACTATCATTTTCATTTAATTCCATCTTGAAATTGTGAGCTTTTTATTTCCTGCAGAACACTGTTACACTGTTATATTACACACATCCATTGGCTGTACACTCTAGTGACCTATTTATAACTGTCCCTAATTGGCCACAGCAGAGAAAGTAACCTAAGTTACAACATGGCAGCTCCCATTGTGTTATAGACACTATGGGCCCATTTATCAAGCTCTGGATGGAGCTTGAGGGTCTGTGTTTCTAAAGACCGCTGCTCCATAACCTGTCCGCCTGCTCCATAATACCCGACCCAAGTACTCTGTTAACCCACACCTACCCGTCATGATAGCACATCATTCCCACTATTACTAAAATCACATCTCAGATGCCCAATCCAGCAGTTGCTGTAAATGTCAGATTGAAAAAGAATTGAAGCTGAGGAGCTAAATCAAGCGCCATGCACTACAAGACTGCAGACGGCTGCAGGAACAACAAATCCTTTTTTTTTTTTCCAATTATTTATATCCAGCAATATATACCATTGTACAATTCTTTACCTTACCGCACTGCGCATTGCGGTATACATATTGCTGGGTTTTTTCCAACTTATACATTACGAACCAGTGAAACCAAAAACAAAAAGCAAAGAAAAAAAAGGAAAAAATTTAACTGGGAATGGTTCACTCCCCCGCCCATCGGACCCCCCTCATGCCTCTATATGTCCAGAAATTCATTCTCAGCGATGGCTAGCTCTAGGTATAAGGTACCCTTAAAGGGTGCAATAAGTTGTTTTTGAGTTTCTATAGGGTATGCTAGAATATTATTCTTCCATTTAAGGAAGAAACGCTTAATTTGTGATTCTGAATTAATAGAAGTGTCCATTTGTTCCATAATTATCAAGTTTTGTAATTTCTGTTTGAATTCTACCATGTTGGGCACCTTATTGGATTTCCAGTATTTCAAAATCAATAATCTACATACCATTATTACAGCGTTAAGCTGACGGATGTTTCGATATTGGATTTCATTTTGATTATCTATAAAAAAAAAAACATGGTTCTCTATTATTTTAAATCGGTCGTTATTTACTTTATTTAGCCAATAATTTACCTTATGCCAGAGTTTCTTTATTTTGTGGACACTCCAGAAGCAATGACGTAGATCTGCCTTTCTAAGTTTACATTTGTAGCAATATGCACCTGCCTCATCCCAATAGGCTTGTATCTTAGGGGTGATATATGATCTATTTATTCATTTAAATGTGACTCTCTCCATGACGATGAAAAAATTGCATCATCAACTAATTTGATATTTTTCTGTACCACCTCTGCTGTAACTTGCCAGGCCTGTGCAATCTTTTGGACATGTCTCTGACCAGCAAACCTTAAAACTGTCTTATAAAAGAAAGAAATGGAATATTTGCCAAATTTAAATAACTTAATTACTGGTCTCAGTATGCACCAATCCTCCTTGTCTTGACCTATCGCCGCCAAAGTCTGTATATAATGTCGAACCTGTAAAAAGGCATAGAATTCTTTATTTATAAGCCCAAATTCATTTTGCAGGTCCGAAAAAGACTTACATCTCCCTGTATTGTGTTCTTTAATTTGGGATATGTACCTTAGCCGTTTCATCGCCCATTCTCTAAAAATTTTGGAGTCAAGCGCCGGGATAAAGCCAGGATTTCCCATTATAGTCAAGTATTCTGAAAAGCCAAAGTTAACATTTATTTTTTTTAAGTATTTTTTGACAGGCCATAATAACATTGTAAATACTAGGTATTTGCCTAGCTTTGTGGGAGCAGTCTGCAGCTGGGCAATGGAGGAGAGCCGTGAGCGCATATGGATATACAATACATTTTTCAAGGTCTTGTGATGCATAGTACTCCACATCAGTTAACCAGTCAATTGCTATCTTTGAGATTGCTATTAAATTGTCTCTATGTCTGATAACGCCATTTCGCCATCAGTCCTAGCTAATGTTAGTGTTTTGAAGGCAACAACTCTACGTTTATCTCCCCAAAAAAACTGAAGACATGCCTGTTTAAGTAAAGTTAAGTCTTGACGCTTTATAAAAGCGGAATATTTTGCATTAGGTACATCAGTTTTGGAAATATTATCATTTTTATCAAATTTATTTTACCTGTTAAAGATAATTTAAATTTGGCCCAATTTTTAAGCTCTTTACATTTTTTAGCAAAGAGAGGGGGGTAATTAAGTCTGTACCAGTCATTACTGTCTTTAGATAGTTTAATTCCCAGATAAGTAAATGCTTCAACAGCTTCTTTAAACTGTGAGCAGGAGTAGGAATTTTCTTGTTTCCTTAGCCAGAAGATCTCTGACTTCATAGTATTGACTTTATAGCCTGAGAAGGCACTGAATTCTTGCAGGATTTGCATTAGCCTGGGAATATTATCTTGGGTGTTGGACAAAAATATTAGCAGGTCACCTGCATATAATAGAGTTATAATCTGTCTTACATTAAACCTAATGCCTTCAATGTCCTTCCTTAGGCGATTAGCCAATGGCTCCAGTGCCAGATTAAATAAATATGGGGATAGTGGACAGCCCTGGCGTGAGCCTCTAAATAGTTGAAAGTTTTCCGTGAGCCTATCATTGATTATAATGGCAGCGTTAGGTTGCTGATAGATTTTCTTTACAAATTTTGCGATCGGGCCCTCGACTCCAAACCTGGTAAGAGCAGTAAACAGATGGTCCCAAGTAATGGAGTCGAAGGCCTTCTCTGCATCTAATGTTACTATTGCTGCATCAGATGTTCTATCTCTGTTTTTTTTCTGTGTTATATTCTGGTAGAGATTAAAAATCAACTGGATTTTCCTTAAGTTAGATGAGGAGTTTCTACCAGGCATAAAGCCTACTTGGTCCCTGTGAATGAGTGGCTCCATGGCTAATTTAAACCTGCTTGCTATAATACTTGTCAATATTTTGTAGTTGCTGTTTAAAAGCGAAATCGGTCTATATGAGCTTATCTCTTCTTTATCTTTCCTTTTTTTTGGAATTAAGGCTATTAGAGATGATGTGAAATATTTAGAGCATGGCATACCATCTATATAATAATTATTAAATAATTTTACCAAAGTCGGTACAATTTCACCTGTAAGGCATTTATATAACTCTACCGGAATCTGATCAGGTCCAGCAGCTTTATTGGCCGGTGCTTTCTTAATGGCAATCATAACTTCTTGCTGGAAGATAGGTTTATTTAATTCTTCTAAGTTAGCTTTCTCTAACTTAGGGATCTTTAATTCTCTCCAGAAATTCTCTTTTATTTGTAAATTTATTTCTTGTTCTGAGAATAGTTTATTAAAGAATTGAAGAATAAAATCCTCAACTCTTTTACTGTTAATAAGTCTACCCTGTGGGGTTTTAAGGGATTCAATGAACGATTTTTTTTTGTTTAATTTTAATTATATTTGCCAAGAATTGTCCTGCCTTGCCCCCATACCTATAAAAGGAGAACCTAGTCCTTAGCTCTTCCCGCGCCATTTTTTGCGCCATAAATACTTCCCTTTCTTTCTTTTTCCTCTGGTAGGAGTCCCACCTTATCTGAGTTGGGTCATTAATATAGCTATTATATGCATTGCGGAGCTCATTCGCCAATTGTTTGTCTCTGGCTGAGAATATACATTTCTGCATAACTAGATATCCCTTAATTTCTCCCCTTATCACAGCTTTAAATGTTTCCCATAGGGTTTCAGCTCGGATTTCTGGGGCATAATTGAATTTATAGAACTCCCTCCATTTTATCTTAAGCCACGTTTTAAACTGCACATTAGACGCTAAATATTTCGGGAAGAAGAGCCTATTGCCTGCTATCTGCTCAAAAAATAGTCCAGTCTGGACATTGCTTGGTGGGCCTGAGACTCGCATGTATACCTTTTTGCGTCCGGATTCTGTGACCTCCATATATCTTTAACCCTAAGTGTTTTATTAAACAATTTAGCTGCTCTGGCTTCCTTCTGAGTATTTCTAGTTGCATTATGAGACAATCTATATAATGTAGGATATAATGTCCGATTAAAGTCCCCAGCTATAATTAAATTTTTCAGACAGAATAAAAGTAGTTTGTAACTTAGGAACAACAAATCCTAAAGGCAGGGACCTCTGTCCTCTTCTCTCCCATCTTTCAAATATCATGTTAGGTTCCGGCCAGCCGCATATAATATCCACTCAAGCATAGGAAATACCATCCTTCGTTATAGTATTACTCTCAGATGACAAGGGTTACAGTGCCACCTGCTCCTTCTCCTCCATGACCTCTGGTGTCTTGATTGAGGTTGAGTCACCCATGTCTTGTCAGTGGCCCATGCCCTCTAAGGGACATACATTGTTTGTTGTATAGGTGTCTATAATTAGCTTGTCCAATCTTTTAAAATGACCGTTAAGCATTTCTTCAAAGCCTTAAGTAAACTAGACTTCCATTCAGCTCTCAATAGAACAAGTATAGCAGAAACATTTTTTGTAATTAGCAATAGAAAAGCAGCAGATGTACGCTGCATACCCCATTTATTAGGGGGAGGGGTACTGAGGGCATACCTACTTGGGGTTGCCAAAGGCCTCAGCATTCCAGATCAGTGCACAGGTAATTTTACAAAGATAAGAAGCAAGATATCTGAGATATTTTCAAAAGCAATCTCATTATTTTACAATGCTGGATGTCTGGATAATCAGCATTCCTCACACTGCCACCAATGACAGCTGCCTGGACAAGCCACCTTGAAAAGTTTTACTACATATAACTAAACATTTTAGGCTCCATGTACTAAGCAACGAAAGCTGCTCCGGAGCCCTTGCGGGGCAGGTTCACATATGATTCCCACAATGTATAAAGCAGCGCGACAGAAGAGGCTGGCATTACATTCTCACTTGAGCATCTAATGATACATACGAGCAGTGGATCCGCTGCCCATATGTTACGAAGGCGAGCGGACAACTTCTCGCTCCTTTGTACATGGAGCCTTTTATGTACAAATTTCAAGACGTTTACAGTCCCTTTAATATACCTGCCCACATCACATTTGTTAAACACTGTTGTCATCACTCCATCAGGTCTTGAACTCTGGCCTCCCATGTTGTATTCCAGTGACTTTCCACTGGGCCACCAGAGGGCTTCTAGTTGCGGATGCATTCCTTTTTGTTTTCTGCTTTCTCTCTCAGGCTCTCTGGCTCCACCTCATGACAGCTGTTGGTAATGTGCAATTACCAACAGACTATTTAAACCTGCTTGGCTAATCAGTCTTTGCCCTGACATTGAGTCTACTCAGTCTGTGCCTTTGTTTGTGAAAGAAGAATCTTTTTGCCTTGAAGCCTGATTTTGACTTACCTGCTGGATTTTCTTCCTTGCCTATTTTCTAACCTCTGCCTGCCTGGATTGCCAAGGCCTGTGCTTAACCTCTGCCTGCCTGGATTGCCAAGGCATGTGCTTAACCTCTGCCTGCCTGGATTGCCAAGGCCTGTGCTTAACCTCTGTCTGCCTGGATTGCCAAGGCCTGTGCTTAACCTCTGCCTGCCTGGACTGCCAAGGCCTGTGCTTAACCTCTGCCTGCCTGGACTGCCAAGGCCTGTGCTTAACCTTTGCCTGCCTGGACTGCCAAGGCCTGTGCTTAACCTCTGCCTGCCTGAGATAAATTGCAAGATAAAAGCAACAAAGGTGGATTCTTTCACCACCCTGCCATTTTCGGAATACACCTGGGTGCAGCGTAGGCAAACCCGAAGCCTTAAAAAACAAACAAAAAAAGAGATGAACCAGCCCGTGGCTGTAGGGGACTGGTACAGACCAAGAAGTGCTTTAGCCGGTAGTGCTCATGAGGTGACTCTGGTAGTACGGGGCAGGACATGCGGTGCCCCTTCTCTGGGTATGGCGAACGTCAGGGTGGAGCTGCGGGTACGACCTCTCAGCAAAAGAGAGAATGCCGAAGGAGCAAGAATCATCCTGAATGTCGAGGAGACGGTGACAAGAATCAGAAATGTGAAGGTGTGTAAAAACGTGGGGGACGTTTCTGGGCGGCGGCCATGATGGTCGCTTCTTTCAGAGGCTGAGTGGAGGACTCGATAAATCTGCTGATTATCGGTCACAAGATGAGCCATCCCTAATCACACTTAACTCATTTGGATTCTACTCCTCATGCTGATCTGTTTGATACCAGAAGTTATTATTGCCTCAGCCCTAAAGAACTGGAATGGTACGGTCGGCAGTGGCGGCCTAGTAATAGACCGGACCATACCTAAACCCCCCCCCCGGTAATCCGGGTAGGACAGCTTATATGCTGTAAAAATTCTTCTATCTCATTCAAGCGACTGACATACTACAAAGTATTATACTTTAAGCTGCATTGGGCACCGAAGTATAAAGTTACTATTTCACGTGTCTGCATAATGAAGCCTGAATTAAAACTTTTGGAGGAAGACATCTGCACCTTGCTGGAGCAGCATTTCTCACAGCTGATCCAGCTAGTACAGCATTGTTTTTCAGACAAAAGTCAACTGTGGCAAAACTCAACTGTTCGTTACCCTAGTCCCGATAGTAATCTGAAGGAGACACCGGGTCCTAATATTTGTCTCTGCAGAGGCGGCCGCGGTTTACCTACACAGTGCTACGACCACAGCGGAGGGTCCACGGAACACAGTGACCGCGAGTTTGGCAAGCAGCAAGGGAATTCTGGATGTTAATATTGCTCCCCAGGCAGGCCCCAGCAGCATGGTGAACACATGAATGTCCATACCTGAGCTTTGTGGCTGGATCGGCTCTCGTGGGGTGGGGGTGGTGCCTTGCCGAGGACCTCAGGCTGCAGTAAAAAGATTCCCTGGGTCCGAGATATCCTCCTCACTAGGGTCAGCGACTTGCTTCGAGCCCATATTCCTAACTGCTCTATCCTTTCTACTACCCACCAAGTCAGGACTGCGCCACGAAAGCAAGAAGCTAGAGGTCCCTATTGAAGCTGCGAAAGCTGGTGTTGGGTAAGATAGTACCTTTTCTGTGTTCCTATAAACTCTTAAAATTGCCCATGAAGAGTTACTACGATGCCTCCCTACTTGAAGGAACTTTCAATGAGGACCTTGTGGTCTGATGGATTAAGTTTGCTATTGATCTTGAGATCTAACGTCTAAGATGGCTGGCACCTATTATGTACTTTTTGTTGTTTTGGTCAGCCTGCTTGATCAGTGGGAAAAGCACATCAATTTCACTGCTTTATTTTTGCCCTACTTACAGTTTTATTGTATATATCCTAGACCCTGCAGACAAATTACATGCCTGAGAGACTCCCAGTGAACAGAACTGACTATAATATATGGGGAGTATTGCAATAGAGGGTCTGTGTTCAGATAAGCTTTAGCCATACAGTTATTTGGAATTCTAAATAAGGGCTTGCTATTTAATGTTTCTACTAAGAGGTTTACAACCTGAATGTTCATTACCATACAATACATTAGAGAAGAAATGTGGTATACTATACTATGATTGTTGGTTTCTAAGGTAATATATTCTATACCTTTAATTGTTTGTTTTATACCTGTTATACATGCTTATTTTTCTTCTATCTATTTACCTGTGAACTGACGGGGACAGTCAAAAGTCCCTCGGCATTCAGGGCATCACGTTGCACAATAACTAATATTGCCTTAATTTTAAGGGTAGTCCTTTGTAAACTTCCCTTTAGCTTATGCCACTATAAATACTATTTTTATGAGGAATTCTTAGGTTATTTCCTACTCCCAGTTAACAGTGCACAGATCCTCTAACTAAATAAGTCGGTGAGCACCATGCTGTTATCTTACTAATTTGTATCTTCCTTTTCCCATATTATATATTTTTGTAATCCTCCTCTATGAACATATAATGTAAACTACACCAGAGATCAGTGATTGGGTAAGAATTATGAGATAGAATTTAACGGTAAAGAAGATTACCCTTATGTTAAAGGGACAGTCAACACCAGAATTTTTGTTGTTTAAAAAGATAGATAATCCCTTTATTACCCATTCCCCAGTTTTGCATAACCAACACTGTTATATTAATACACTTTTTACTGCTGTGACTATCTTGTATCTAAGCATCTTCTGACCACCCCTAATCACATGACTTTTAGTTATTTTGCATATAGTTGCATTTTAGCCAATTAGTGCAGTGTCTGCCACAATCCACGGGCGTGCTCACAATGTAATCTATATGGTTTACTTGAACTACTCTCCCCTGTTGTGAAAAGCAAATACAAAAGCATGTGATTAGAGGCGGCCTTCAAGGGCTTAGAAATTATCATATGAGCCTTCCTAGGTTTGCTCTCAACTAGAATACCAAGAGAACACAGCAAAATTGTTGATAAAAGTAAATTGGAAAGTTGTTTAAAATCACATGCCCTATTTGAAAAATAAAAGTTTTTTTTGGACTTGACTGTCCCTTTAAGCCATTGCCTAATTAAAGAAGTCTATGCATTCATTTTTAGAGAGACACTATATTTGAAAATACACAATAGTAGGTATGCCTCACTATAGACTACTTGTTTAAATTACTGCCTAGACTTATCTTGCTAGAGATTAGGTTAGAATGAACACCCTCCAGCAAACATTCCTATTGTATATGCTTTTCATCAGCAGTCTCCTAAGTGCCAAATACAAAATGTCAGCTACCTATCATTATATACTATATCCTGGGTCCAAGACTGGCCCACTGTTTCTTTATTTTACATTTCCCCCGAAATTCCCCTATCATATAATAAGCTCTCTAATCAGGGGTCCAAGAGAGGCCATTACCCTTTAAATCAACACATTTTATGGGGACATATTTCATATGTTTAATAAAGAAAAAATAAGATTCTCAGATTGAGACCCAAGAGTGGTCTCTTACAGTTCTTAATAGCCTTCTTTAGCTTACTATACTCCCCATAATATGGTGAGGTCCAAGAGTGGCCTCATTGTTCATTTGGAAGGTGTACAGTTGGAAAGGCATTATCCATACATTTTGATATTGTAAATGTCTTGTAACTTTGTTTTATTGTTTAAGTCTGTTTATTGATTGAGTATCTGGAAACTACTTGTATTTTTATTTTGTTCTGATATTTTAACTTTGTATGCCTTATAATGAATCTCAATAAAAAAAATTAAAACAAAAAACAAACAAACAAAAAAAAAACTACCCGCCCGCACGAAGTATAACAAACACCTAAACCGCAAACCCTCACATCACAAAATAATAAAGTAATTAACCCCAATCCGCAAATAACATAATAAATATATTACCCCTTAACCGCCAACCCCTCACATCGCAATAAACCTAACTAACCTATTAACCCCTAAACCAACAAACCCCCACATAGCAATAAACCGTGCTGTTTCCAACTCCCTTAACTTCCCCTTTCCTCTCTCTGACCACCATCTATTAACTTTCTCTCTTAGTCTACCTTCTACATCTTTGCAAGCCCCCAAAAAACTGCTACCTCACAGGAATTTAAATGACTTGAATCTCACAGACTTTTCCACTCAACTGATTCCTCTGCTCTCTGACATTTCATCCCTCTCTTGTCCAAACCTTGTGACTCTACAGTATAATTCGGCACTAAAATCAACACTTGACAAAACTGCACCCACCACTCTTCGACGTAAATCAATCACTCGACGGCAACCATGGCACACTAAACAGACCAGATATCTTCAGCGATGCTCACGGGCTGCTGAACGTCAGTGGAGGAAATCACGCACCTTTGCTGACTTCCAACATTATAAATTCACCCTAAAGTCCTACAACTCTGCGCTCAGCCTGGCCAACAAGTCTATTTCTCCTCCCTTGTGTCATCTCACGCATCCAACCCCAGAAAACTGTTCTCAACCTTTAACTCCCTTCTACGTCCGCCTGCCCCCCTGCCCACTACCAACCTCACTGCTCAAATTATTGCTGATCACTTCAAAAATAAAATTGACACCATTAGAAAAGAGATCTGCACCTCGCAACCCACAAACCCAGCGATCCTACCCACCCCTTCTATTAACAAAAATCTATGCTACTTCCCTCCTGTAACAGAGGAAGAAGTCTCTGCACTCCTATCCTTGGCTCATCTCACAACCTGCCCACTTGACCCTATTCCTTCACGACTTATTCCCTCTCTCTCTGCTTCACTAACCCCTACCCTAACTCATCTCTTTAACCAATCTCTCACTGCCGGCACATTTCCTGACACATTCAAGCATGCGTCAATCATACCAATCCTAAAAAAGCCCTCGCTTGACCCCTCCACACCTTCTACTATCGACCGGTCTCCTTACTTCCCTTTGCTTAAAAATTATTGGAACGACTAGTCTATAATCGGCTAACTCAATTTCTCACAACTAACTCCTTACTTGATCCACTACAGTCTGGTTTCCGCCGTAAACACTCAACAGAAACCGCTCTTGCTAAAGTAACAAATGACCTGTTATCAGCTAAAGCAAAAAGGCCATTACTCCTTACTAATTCTTCTTGACCTGTCCGCAGCTTTTGACACAGTTGACCATCCTCTCCTCCTAAAAATACTACATTCATTTGGCATCCGAGACACAGCCCTCTCCTGGTTTGCATCATATCTTTCAAACCGCTCGTTTTCAGTTTCCTTTAACAACATATCTTGTGATCCTATGCCTCTCTTAGTTGGAGTACCGCAAGGCTCTGTCTTGGGCCCCTTGCTTTTCTCTCTTTATACATCCTGCCTTGGAAAACTTATAGCCTCCTTTGGATTCCAGTACCACCTATATGCTGATGATACTCAAATCTATCTTTCCTCTCCTGATATCTCTCCCTCTTTACTCAACCAGATTTCTGACTGCCTCTCTGCAATTTTCTCTTGGATGTCTTCACACTACCTCCAACTCAATCTGTCCAAAACTGAGCTGCTTCTTATCCCCCCCTCTTCGAGACATCCGACACCTGACATTTCTCTGATAGTTGGAGACTCTATTCTCAACACCTCACCCCAGGTCCGCTGCCTTGGGGTCACACTAGACTCATAACTCACATTCAACCCACATATACAAACGCTTACCAAATCCTGCCGTTCACACCTACACAACATTTCCAGAATTTGTCCCTTCCTTACTCAAAAAACTACAAAAATACCTATTCATTCCCTCATCCTGTCCCGCATTGATTATTGCAATCTACTCCTAAATGGCCTTCCAAAACACTGCCTCTCCTCCCTCCAATCAATTATGAATGATTCTGCTAGACTCATCCACCTAAGTCGACGATCTACATCATCTGCTCCACTCTGCTAGTCTCTACACTGGCTCCCCATACACTCCAGAATACAATTTAAAGTATTAGCCCTAACCTACAAAGCACTCAACAGTCTAACTCCCAACTATATTTCCTCTCTCATCGTGAAATATTCCCCATCCCATCCTCTTCAATCAACCACTGACCTACGTCTCTACACTGCTGTTATCTCTACGTCCCACTCCCGCCTCCAAGACTTCGCATGTGCTGCTCCTGTCCTCTGGAACTCTCTACCCCGCTCCATTAGACTGTCTCCAACCTTGTATAGCTTCAGACGATCCTTGAAAACCCAACTATTCAGAGAGGCTTACCATCTCTCCTCCATCCCACATCCGAACCAAACTAATACATGTACATGAACTGCCTTACTCACTGCTGCAAATACAACTGATGTAACAAGCTACCCCAACCTTATGTCTCTGCACCCTAAACCTATAGACTGTGAGCTCTCCGGAGCAGGGCCCCCTTCCTCCTGTGCTAGATTTGTTTCGTTTTGTTATGTTTTGTATTTTATCACAAATCTTTGTCATTGTATACCCCTATCATTGTACCCAGCGCTATGGAATTTGGCGGCGCTATACAAATAAATGATAATAATAATAATAACCCCTAAACCCCCAACATCACAATAAACCTAATTAACCTATTAACCTCTAAACTGCCAAACCCCCACATCGCAATAAACCTAATTAACCTATTAACTCCTAGACTGCCACCCCCCACAATGCAAATAACTAATTTAATTATTAAGCAAGCCCCCTAACCTAACACCCCCTAAATTAACCCCAATACTAAGTTACACTTAAATAAAAAACTAACATTAAATTACAAAAAAATAATCTAAAATTATAAAAATGAAAAACTCTAAAATTACAAAAATAAAATAAAAATATCAAAAATAAAAAAAATTAAACCTAATCCCTATGAAAATAAAAAAGCCTCCCAAAATAAAAACACCCCCTAAACTAAACTACTAATAGCCCTTAAAAGGTCCTTTTGTAGGGCATTGTCCTGAGTTAAATAGCTCTTTTACATTTAAAAATTACTAAATCCCCCTAACAGTAAAACCCCCCATCCACCAAACCCCCCAAAATAAAAAAACTAACCCCAAAAAATCCTAAAGTACCCATTGCCCCAAAAGGGGCATTTGTATGGTCATTGTCCTTAAAAGGGCATTCAGCTCTTTTACTGCCCTTAAAAGGGCAATCAGCTCTTTTCCAGCCCATTAAATCCCTAATCTTAAAAATAAAAAAATAAAAAATCCTAACACTAAGCCCCAAATAGGTACTCACCGTTCCTGAAGTCTGGTGGAGGTCTTCTTCCAGGCGGCTCCATCATTTTCTGTCTTCATCCGGAGCGAAGGCGGCGCGGAGCGGAGGTGCGGAGCTGTCTTCCCTGATGCGTGGATCCTCGGCGGCAGTGGTCCTCAGCGGCGTGGAGGGTCCTCTTCATGCGATCGTCCGTCGCACACTGAAGATTGAATGCAAGGTACCCCATATTTATTGGAGTACCTTGCATTCCTATTGGCTGAAATTTTTAAATCAACCAATAGGATGAAAGCTACTGAAATCTTATTGGCTGATTTGAACAGCCAATAGGATTTCAGTAGCTCTAATCCTATTGGCTGATTTTAAAATTTCAGCCAATAGGAATGCAAGGTACCCCAAAATGATTGCGGTACCTTGCATTCAATCTTTAGTGTATGACGGACATCGGATGA
This sequence comes from Bombina bombina, assembly GCF_027579735.1. Classification (NCBI taxonomy): domain Eukaryota; kingdom Metazoa; phylum Chordata; class Amphibia; order Anura; family Bombinatoridae; genus Bombina; species Bombina bombina. The sequence continues at coordinate 929,116,102 of NC_069500.1, read as the reverse complement.
AGAGGAGCCTCCATGCCGCCGAGGACCTCCGCCCTTGAGAACTGCCGCTAAGGATCCACGCGTCAGAGAAGGCACCTCTGTAACGCGCTGCCGGTGAGGACCGCCGCTGAGGATCCACAGCTCTGCATCTCCGCTCCACCTTCGCTCCGGATTATTATAGAAGATGATGGAGCCTCTTCGTTGTGGAGGAATTTTGGCCCACTCTTCTTTACAGTTCATTGATGTTTGCAGGCATTTATTTATGCACAGCTCTCTTAAGGTCTCGCCACAGCATTTCAATTGGGTTAAGGTCTGGACTTTGACTGAGCTATTGCAACACCTTGATTCTTTTTTTTTCAGCCATTCTGTTGTAGACTTGCTGGTGTGCTTGAGATAATTGTCCTGCAGCATGACCCAATTTCGGCCAAACTTTAGCTGTCGGACAGATGGCCTCACATTTGACTTTAGAAAACTTTGGGATACAGAGGAGTTCATGGTTGACTACAAGGTGCCCAGGTCCTGTGGCTGCAAAACAAATCATCACCCCTTCACCACCGTGATTGACAGTTGGTATGAGGTATTTGTGCTGATATGCTGTGTTTAGTTTTCGCTAAACATGGAGCTGTGCATTATGACCAAAGAACTCCACTTTGGTCTCGACTGTCCAAATGACATTGTTTCAGAAGTCTTTTGGTTTCTTCAGATGCAATTTTGCAAACCTAAGCCGTGCTGCCATGTTCTTTTTAGAGAGAAGAGGCTTTATCCTGGCAACCCTTCCATACAAACCATACTTGTTCAGTCTTTTTCTAATTGAACTGTCATGAACTTTAACATTTAACATGCTAACTGAGGCCTGTAGAGTCTGAGACGTAACTCTTAAATGTTTTGCAATTTCTCTGAGCATTGCACAATCTGACCTTGGGGTGAATTTGCTGGGATGTCCACTCCTGGGAAGACTGGCAACTGTCTTGAATGTTTTCCACTTGTGAATAATCTCACTGTAGAATGATGGACTTTAAATTGTTTGGAAATGGCCTTATAACCCTTCCCAGATTGTTGGGCAGCTTCTCTAAGATCATTGCTGATGTCTTTCCTCCTTGGCATTGAATTCTCCAGACCAGGAAACTGGTAAAAACTTCTGTTTTTACAGAGGTGGTCACACTTGCTGATGATCAATTAATCAAGGGCATTTGATTATCAGCACCTGCTACTTAGCCTCTTAATTCCTATGGAAGCAGTAAGGGTGTACTTAGTTTTCACACATGGTTTCTCCATTTTGGTTATATTTTTGTTAAATAAGTAATAAGTGTAATATGTCATGTGTTATTGTTCACCTGAGGTTTTATTTACCTAATTTTATGACCGGCTAAGGAACAGATGATTGTTAGTTTATTTTTTATCAATTAACAAAATGCAAAGTGAGGGAAGAGAAGATAAATCTAAATCAAATCAATATTTGTTGTGACTACCCTTTGCCTTCAAAACAGCATGAATTCTAGGTCGACTTGTGCAAAGTCAGGAATCAAGACACTACAGGTTACAAAGCTTTTTTTGTGGTATGCATGGTGTGGATTTCTCAGAAGACAGCTGCAAAAGGAGAGACCTGGCTCCTGGCTGAAGCTCACCAGGTAACTGATGTAGAAATTTAGCCCAAAATAGGTTCTTACCAGGTGAAGAAAAATAATGCAGACCAGACCAAAATATTTCAGACTTGCAGGACTTCTCTTAAGAGAAGAGACATATATGTAATTGGTCATTGCTGCTCACACCACACTACATCACTAGCAAAGGCTGGGAGAACTAACAGATAGCAAAAAAATAAAGGACAAAGCAAAAAACAAAGGCAGATTCATTTTGTTAGCTAAACTATTTTCTTTGATATATTTCAGGTCATGTGAGTTCCTCCTAGTTCCTCCTAGACTAAGCTAAAATCTATGTGACAAGCATCTTAGGAAGTGGAGTCTTATAAAACATTAGCAAAAGTAGGCCCAAACAGGCTAATAACAAATATTTTATAACACAGTCATTTTGTCTGGGTAGAATACCTAGGTATTGTTCCCAAGCTATAACATGTCACGGATTCTAATAAAAATCATCTTGTAAAATAGGGATTCCACCCGTTCCTTAAAATACGCAATCGTCCCATATTTGAGAATAAAATAGCGCATCCCGTTTTTAATCAATACGAGACAGGGTTTGTCCCTTATTTTCCAAGTTGTCTTCAATGTAGCATCCCATTTAAATCATCCCACCCGCATTCTGTGAAGACTCGTCCTATTCTGTCCTGATTGGGTAATACTCGCTGGCGGACCGTTACAGATGCCACATGACATTGTGTAAAGCCTCATTGTGCTGCACTGCTGCCAGAGTATTGATCAACTGAGCCCTGAGCCAGCCAGCCAATCCCACTGCATTGAAAATGCTTCTCTTCATGACTTGTAGTGGGGAAGGCGGGGCTGACAGACCTTTAGCCCTCTTCAGCACATGCAGTGGGAAGCTGGAGCATGGTGGCCACGTGTGACATGTGTGAAAAGCATACTGCAGACAGTGATCTCGTCTCCAGTCTGTGTGAGTGACTTGTCTGCCAAGAAGAGAAACATCATAGTGTGCGAGCGACTTGTGTCAGGTGGACAAAAGCCTTCAGTTCATACAAAGAGGTAAGTTGCCAATGACACATTAAAACATGCCATAAATTCATATTACTATGTCCCAATGCAAATACAGATATTGCAAGGACCTGGTAATTAAAGGATGTGCTTTAATTCTGTGCAGCGCCAAGTGCACATGCAGAAATGAATACTTCAGTGAAGGACTCCATGCTGCACAGGATCAAAGCACCCTGTTTAATTTGTGTGTGTTTGTATCTGAACAACAACAGAACAGTTTTGTGTCACCATCTGTCTTCTTAGGGACCCTCTAGTACTTACAAGATGGTGTGGGGGGAGTTGCAGGACCAGCTGTATAATGGGTAGTTAACAGTGGCATATAAGACACACAGCTCAGTTCTTGCTAAACTGATATCATGTTCGTAGCAGTTGCCTCCTCCAATTAACTTTCCCCACACTGGTCCGATGCTCTAATATTATTTGGTCCTCCAGCCATTTTAAAACAGAGTGACACTCTGGTCACTGGGAGAGAGAGTGGCTTGTTGACTGATCTCTTCATCTGTGATCACTGATTCATGTGCCGAACGGTCCACCCATGCAGTGTGTCCCCAGTGAGTACTGTTATGCTTTGCATAATTTAAAACAATGTGTAGTTGATTTCATCATTTTAGTCAGGTCATTAACAGTCTTATCAGTTTGGTCATGCTTTATTTAGCAGGGCAGTGTAAAGACATGTGGTCCTATCACTGTTATTTACAGCCTCTGTGCCTTTAGTTAAGAATACATTCCAGAGCAGAGGCAGGATTAATAAACTACATACATACCTAAACTTTAGTGCAAATCGTGTCAACATGTGTTTTTATTGTGTTTTATGCCTATGCAGCATAAAATGCAATATATAGTAAAATGTGCAAATATATGTATGTGTGTTTGTAATATGTATGTATGTGTATGTATATGTGTAGTGTGTGTGTGCTTGTCTATATGTATATGCCTTTGTTTGTGTTTCTATATTTGTGTCTGTGTGTGAATGTATGTGTATTTATGTATGTATACTGTGTGTGTGTGTGTATATATATATATATATATATATATATATTTATTTATTTTTTTCTGGGGGAAAACAAGCCTCTGGGCCTGTCTAGATTTGTTAATGAACTACACAATGAGTTATTTTTTCTATATTTTGTGCGTAGTGGAGGATTTTAAACTCGCCTTTTATCTCCCCCTAATTTAAAATGTTGTTGTATTCTGCCTGGAATCAACTTCACTCAGCAGTGATTCTAATCTTCTCCCAGCTGATGAGTGGCAAAAACCACGAAACAGTCTGTCCTGGGATGGTTATGAATCACTGCACTAACCCTAGCTAAGTTTATAAGCTGTGTGAACAGCGATACTTTGGCGTAAAGGGAACCTGCTGAAAAGCAGACTGAAGTTAAAAGGTGTGTCATTGTGTACTTCATTTGCATATCGTATCCAGAATCCTTTGCTGCATTGGAAACAATGTAATGCAGAGGTTTTCTGGGGGAAAACAAGCCTCTGGGCCTGTCTAGATTTGTTAATGAACTACACAATGAGTTATTTTATATATATATATATATATATATATATATATATATATATATATATATATATATATATATATATATATATATATATGAGGCAAAATGCCTATTTGACTGTGTAGCCATGCTTATCAGACTGCTAGAGCTGGTTAGTTATAAATAATTAGTCCTTCTCTGAAATTACTACAATTATTCCAGCCATGTGTAAATACTGTAAGGTATGTGGCAGCAATGATCTGAGCACCTTTATGTTTTACCATAATGGGTATTTGACATCTCTTAAAGGGACAGTAGCACTGATTTGCAGCACGCTAGACTATTTTAAAGAGGACAACCTAATTTGTCTAAAGCTCTTAAAAAATTCAGCTATGACAAGATGACCACTTGAGTTGTGATAGAGACTGAGTGCATCTGTTCACACTGATTTCAATAGCAGATATCTTTTATCATGTCCATGTATCAATCTTAATATTTTTATGAAAACATGTTTTAAGTTGTGATTTACCACCACTGGCACGTCATCAGGCCTGTGGTCATCATCGTGGCCCTGAGGGGTGTGGCCCCCACTGCGGCAGGCGTCCCATATTTTTCTGTATTGAAGGTGGCAACCCTAATTCCAAGGTTTAACTAAAGGTCCTGCTGATTTTCACCTCTATTCCCATAGTGTACAATGTCTCTAAAGAGTTTTTAGAAAACCCACTCCTGTAGGAGACTAGTTACTTGAAGATGTTAAAAAAAATTGAACAATTTAGGGAATACTCTATCTTTTATAAGGTCTCAATATTTAGCTATCCATCCCTAACAAATGAATTATCCACAAACTGAAAAACCATCTTTCCTTCCAGACTATCCAGACTATTTTGTGTTTAATATTTAGGCTTTTTAATTTTCTAATCTTTCAGAAAAGCATATAAACTATCCAAACAAATTTCTACCAAATTTATCATTAAACTGTATTTTGTTTAAATAGACAATCACTTAAAAAGCTTGTCTAAAAGATTACACTATACCCCTATATATTATGTTATCATAACTCCCAACATTTCAAAATTCAAAAGAGGGACACCCCCCCCTGCGGCAAAAATTTGAAATGTGGTGGGCAGGAGCAGGGGCGGGCTAAAAAAAAATCATAAGACCAAAGTAATATAAATAAAATTCTAAATAAAGTCATATATTTTAATACTCTTAGGCAGCAAATCAAACACAAGCTCAAACCACTGGTATAGCTGTGTGAGTTCTGTATTTAATTAACCTTTGCAGAGACAGTGCTAAATACACACACACTACATAGCTTACACTTACACTTATACATACAGATACACACACTACATAGCATAAACTTATACATACAGATACACACACTACATAGCATACACTTATACATGCAGGTACACACACACTACATAGCATACACTTATACATGCACATACACACACACTACATAGCATACACTTATACATACAGATACACACACTACATAGCATACACTTATACATGCAGATACACACTTATACATGCAGATACACACTTATACATACAGATACACACACACACTACAGAGCATTCACTTATACATGCAGATATGCACACACACACACATATCATACATTTATACAGGCAGATACACACACACACTACATAGCTTACACTTATACATACAGATACACACACTACATAGCATACACTTATACATGTAGATACACACACACTACATAGCATACACTTATACATGCAGACACACACACACACACACACTTATACATACAGATACACACACACACACACACTACACAGCATACACTTATACATGCAGATACACACACACACACACACACACACTATATAGCATGCACTTACATATGCAGATACACACACACTACATAGCTTACACTTATACATACAGATACACACTACACAGCATACACCTATACATGCAGATACACACACTTATACATACAGATACACACACTACACAGCATACAATTATACATGCAGATACACACACACTTATACATACAGATACACACACACACTACACAGCATACACTTATACATGCAGATACGCACACACACTACATAGCATACACTTATACATGCAGATACACACTTATACATGCATATACACACTTATACATACAGATACACACACACTACATAGCTTACACTTATAAATGCAGATACACACACACACACTACATAACATACACTTATGCATACAGATACACACACACTACATTGCATACACTTACATATGCAGACACACACTACATATCATACATTTATACAGGCAGATACACACACACTACATAGAATACACTTATACATACAGATACACACACACACACACTACATAGCATACACTTATACATGCAGATACGCACACATACACTACATAGCATACACTTATACATGCAGATACACACACACTACATAGCTTACACTTATACATGCAGATGCACATACACACACTAAATAGTATACACTTATACATGCGGATACGCACATTTCATAGCTTACATTCATACATGCAGACACACACACTACATATAGTATTGGGAGAATACCAATGGCACTACTTGAGTACAATAGACCTTTGTATCCTATATTTAGCCAACAAATACGGCTAGGTATGGGTACTGTGTATATGTCACTTTAATACAAGAAAGAAGAGAAAGAATACACTTGTAGCACTCCCAGGTCAAATTATAATATAATCTGGATAATTATCACTAACTATTCTCTAAGGAATAGATGAAGGAGAGACAAAATGAAATTAACTAAATTTAAAATATAACTTTTATTGGGGTCAAAATAAAATAGGATGATAAATTAAAAACACTCTTAGGAACGGACTGTAGCAGGTATATTCATGTGTAGGATATTATCTATTATATAATACAAGTACACCGAAGATCAATACATGTCGATACTGTAAATGTCAAATAGATGGATTATAGAAAAGTATCAAGAAATGAGTGATACTGTTGATACCAATAAGTGTGTGAATGTGGTTTACACTGAATAATATTATAATTGCTCTAAGTATTTATAGCAGCTGTAGTACCAGTGTTGTCATCACTTGAATGGGTTGTTCATACCAACAAATATATAAGATCCTAATTATTAAATAGTATTAGAACCGGGTAATGCTCCTAATTATAGTTCATCAATACTACCCAGGTACTATAAACTGTAATATAGGAAGTTAATGTCGTAGAATGTAACACCACCAGACAATGGGGGTTTCAACTGATACTGGTGTTGAGAGGGTAACTATCCACGATACATATTATGCTATCACCTAGAGCTTAAATAGTAGTATTCAGTGACAAGTCGATAGACTTTGTATCAAGCTGATGGTGTGTATAGTAGATGGTTATAATAACTGCTTATATGTGGTAACACAATAATATTGCTCCGTTAACTGGCTTGTAAGTCATGGTTGTAAACAGTATAATCATGCAGCTGCTCGTAAGAACAATAATATCTATGGATTAGGTATGGTCGTTTACTCGAGGTACACGAGCAAATATTATTTGTAACTCAATGGTATGGTATCTCATTTGAGCACATATCGCTTTACATTAGATGCGCATAGGGCCTTTATTATTTAATCCACCATGCTAATTAAGAAAAATACGCCAAATATCTGAGTGGATTATAATGTGTTCTTATAAGCCGAACAAACAAGAAAGCCACTGTTAGGTAGTTGACAAGTTGCTAAAGTGTTATGATAACATTGCGATGTTGTTGTCAAAAAGATACAGGACCTGATACTTAAAGGGACACTGAACCCAATTTTTTTCTTTTGTGATTCATATAGAGCAAGCAATTTTAAGCAACTTTCTAATTTACTCCTATTATCAATTTTTCTTTGTTCTCTTGCTTTCTTTATTTGAAAAAGAAGGCATCTAAGCTAAGGAGCCAGCCAATTTGTGGTTCAGAACCATGGACAGCAGTTGTTTATTGGTGCTGTCCAATCAGCAAGGACAACCCAGGTTGTTCACCAAAAATGGGCCGGCATCTAAACTTAAATTCTTGATTTTCAAATAAAGATACCAAGAGAATGAAGAAAAATTGATAATAGGAGTAAATTAGAAAGTTGCTTAAAATTGCATGCTCTATCTGAATCATGAAAGGAAAAATTTGGGTACAGTGTCCCTTTAATCAGTATGTCAAAGCTGTCTGTAGTTAAACCGAAGCTACAGTCTGAGGTTGTGAGTCAATGTACAAAAGGCCCACCCCTCTATTAACAGTTGAATAATGTTAAAGGGACAGTAAACCTTAAAAATAATGTTATATAATTCTGCACATAGTGCAGAATTATATAACATTATATTAGCGCAAACATTGTAAAACCTAATATTCCCTTATAATTTTTAAAAGAAACGGCTGTTTTACAGACCCGCTCTCTGTGATCTTCTGAGCGGGTCTGTTTGTTTTACACAGCGCATCGGGTCAGCTGTATAGTCACAGCCCGGCCCGACCGCTCTATTATACTAAGTGCAGCTCGCTCCTGCTCTGTCTGACAGAATTATATAACATTATTTTTAAGGTTTACTGACACTTTAACATATAAGGTTTAGTTATAACTTAAAGAGGCTAAAATAGTTGTGTAGTATCACGTACCCCCATGTGTTATAGACTAAATTAGTAATATTGATACATTACATCAGTCATTTCATTGTTAAATTGATAAAGACCGGAACATAGTCACAATATTGAGCTACAGTAGTTTATATGGTATTATATCAATTTCTGCCTTATATTACCATCGGTACACGACCTTGGATAATACATTGGTTATTTTATTGCAAAGTTTGTGAATACCGGAACATAATCACAGTGTATGATAGTTAAAGCGGGTTGTATTAATGACCCCGTCTTTCTTAGCTTTTAAACCACTTGCTTGTTCACTTTGCAATAAACAGTGACGCCTGGTGCATCATAAGTAACTACATGAAACACAAATGTTCAATGCGCTATACTGTATTAAATATACAAGCATAAACAGAGTTTAGAGCAGGTTGCGTATTGTTCTTAATAATACCGTCTCATTCGGCCGTTAGGATATTCGCTCATTCACACTTGTATTAAATGGTATCAATTATACATATTGCTGGGTGTACGGTACAACTAACTATTCATTGCCACTCGTTATCATTAATAGATATATATTATCTTTTTTGAACTTTACACACACTACATAGCCTACACTTATACATACAGATACACACACACTACACAGCTTACACTTATACATGCAGATACACACACACACTTATACATACAGATACACACACACAAAACACAACATACACTTATACATGCAGATATACACACTTTAGGTTTACCATAATTTTTAGAGGTGAAACTGGGACCACCTGGTGTGGTGCCTGTGGGGGTGTGGCCAGGGTGTGGTCAAAGGGGCGTGACTATTACCAGTCCTTTTAAAGTAGTAGCTTTTATATGCGTAATGTTTTGTGGATACTCTACCCTTCCTCAGTCAAACAAGTGAATCACACAGTTTAAATAGACCATAACACCACCCCCTAGTGAAAAAGGCACCATTACGTTGTCATGGCAACCCATACACAACATGAGCAAATAAATCATTCATCTAAATCTCAGATTCTAAATACTGCCAAACATCAAGCATAATTATCAATTTCATAAAATAGTGAAAAGCGTATACATCACACAATTTAATATCTGCAGTGTAATATGTGTTTTATGTGTCTAATTAAGGAAGAGAACCAGATACTGATAAGGCATAAATACAACATTGAATGGAATAAGTAATAAGGAAACACATACCTGCTAAAGCTGTTTAAGAGGCTACTCTATACCATAATGCAGGAAGATTACAGCCAAAATGCTATTCTGCATGAACTAAAGTAAGATCCACGCCAATCCAGCCTGTATGCACTTTCTGTTCATACTCATATGATTCCCCTAAACCTGTATCACTGGTGATGTCACCAGGGGTCGACGGGGGGTGTTAAATTCTTAGAAAAATAAACCAAGTAGCCCTACAAAATTAAAAAACCCTATGCTGCTCACTCAGCCTGTATTACTAAATGTAAACTTTGAAGGACACAGACTATAAGATAAGCAGGGCTGTATGTAACAATGTACCAGCATCCAACTATGCTGGAGAGTCATAGTGCAGTCATTTTGAATAATGTATCCGGGTTTCAGGCAGTCTTAAACCCAGATACATGAGTTGAAACCCAGAGGTGGAAACCCTACTGGGACAAAATGAACAACTGGGTGGGACACTGGGACAGCGCCTCCAAACAGGGACAATCCCAGTAAAAGTGGGACTTCTGGTAAGCCTAACACTTCATAGCTTACATTTATACATGCAGACACACACACTACATAGCCTACACTTATACATATACACACACATACACACTTAAAGATACAGATAGACACACACTACATCATATATGGGTATCTGTAACTCATTGGATGAGGTCCTGGGGTTGGCAAGCACATTATCTGGCAGTCTGAGGCTGCCACTGTTTGTTACCCTGGTGTTGCACTGCTCATCATATAAAACTAAAGGCATACTAGTATTATCACCAGGGGTTAGACGTCATCACTACCAGGGGTTAGAGGTCACCATTACCTGAGGTCAGAGGGTATACAGCCTTCTTACTCCTACTTAACCCACACACCATTAATTTTCCACACGGAATCTAACAGATATATGAAAAGCCAGCTGCTTCTAAGTATGGGCCCAATAGAATTAAAAAAAAAAAAAAAAAAAAAAGCATGGGGCAATGCGGGATAGATGGCTAGCAACCCGGGACAGCGGAACAGACCTCTAAAATCGGGACTGTCCTGCGAAAATCGGGACAGTTGGGAGGTATGTGTTCTAGTGATAATAATTGCTTACAACTAGAAGACATAAATAATATTACAATTCTGCCAACTTTTAGAAATATTTAAGATAATTTTAATATCTGGTGAAGTATTTTCATAACTGTGGTGTTATTAATTAGAAAATAATATTGACATATACTTTTTAGCATTGAAACTGAATCCAGTTTATGAAAGTTATGTTTAAATTTTGGTGTTTAATTTTTTTTATCAGTGTAACACTGTTTAAAAGAATATGACGTTTGAAAGAGCAACAACCAACAACCCTAGAATAAATACATTTACAATAAAGTTATTAATAAAGTTTTATGGAGTAACGTGGCGCATTTTAGTGACGTCAGAGCTGTTCACGTCTCTGTTCCCGTTTCCTAATATGGTTGGACTCTGTGGGCGGAGCTTGATTTGCCACGTTGAGGCTGTACGTGGACAGGGGAGGAGTCGCAGAACTGGAGCAGGGGAAGCCGGGGTAGGGGTAGACCGGGCCTGATTCATAGGAGTTTTAGTTTTTAGAGAAACCCGGTTACGAATCAGTGAAACCTACCCAGCACAAGGCGTTACACTCCTGCAAGCCCAAGCTGAAGGGAACGTGCAATAGAATTCCAGTTTAAACAGATGCTTCTCTTATTTATTTAGCTTATTAGTGATTTTACCGGTTAGCCTATGTTTTCTGGGCTGGTGTCCATTTTATTGTCACAGTATTAATATTTACTCATTTTTGAAAAGTTGTATCCCTCTTGATCTCGTATTTTGGTACAACCTGCTTCTTAATTAGGAAGATAAAAGTGTCAGGTATGTTTTCGTTATGTTGTATAGGTTTTGTATATATTTATGTCACTGTATAACGGTACATTTTTTTTGTTTGCCGGTTTATGTAATTTTCTGAAACTCACATCATTATAGTTTTATTTGATCGGCCAACATTAAATGGGTGAAATGGGTGTGGATTGAGCAATAAAGTGCATTGCATGTGATTTGTTAGAGTCCAGTTAAACTGTAGTTTTAGTGTGGGTAAAACCTTCTTTTAGATTGGCATGTGTTGGCAATTATATTTATTTAATTCTCATATTACAGTCCTTCCTGATCAGACACTGCTTACACTATATTACATGTTGCCTTTCCAGTTGATGATTGTATCTTTACCTGCTGATAATTTCTATAATTCATAACGTAACCATTCAATAGATAACAATCTAAATATGGAAGTATCTCTACAATTAAACCACAATAAAGTATTTTGCTTGCATTGAAGCTTGAACATCAAATTTATGCTAAACTGCACACATGTTAAATGGTCCTAAGCTTTATACATAGTTTTAAACTGTAATATGCTTGCTTGACCTTCTTATAAATTTTTTTCAGTTACACCAGACTTTGAATATTTAGTGTTTCTTGTGATTGTATTTGAATGTGCACATATTTGTATTGGGTATTTTGTAGAGTGCCAACAGATTCTGCAGCGCTATAAACATAGGCGGTATACAAGATAACATTTATGGGGATCAAATGGGTAGAGTATTTGTATATCCATATGTGTGCAGTGGTGGCATAAGGTAAGTCAGCTGGCATGATACAAGCCACTACCATGTTTATGACTTGGCATGGTGTTTTCTGTGTGGGTGCTCAGAGCACATGTACAAATGCTCCATATGTCAATGAAAAATAAGATTGCTAAAACAGTGATTATTTGGATAGAATATTTTTTTTTCTAATGCATGTGTATTGTAAAAAAATGCTTGTATATAAAGCTGTGGTGCATTTCAATTTCAATTTTTTTTTACCCTAAATTGAAGGCCCTACCACTATTGATCTACTAAAGGTACTTAGTGTAAATTGCAATGCATGTGATATTAAACTTCAGAGTACAGTACTTGAAAATTGTTTGCTACTTTCTGATAAGCTTTGAACTGACTTGTAACAATGCATGGGGTCAAAGTTCAAACTGCTGTTCTGTAGAGTCACATTTTTGTATATGCTAGAAGTTTTATTACTTCTTTGGTATACCTTTTACAAACCTTATAAAATTGCATAGTAATGGTCAGATGGATAGATGCTAACAAATATATCAATAAAATTGAGTATGGAAAGTAATACAAGATTAGCCGGAAGTAACAGTTCAGGATCTGTGGATCCTAACATTTTGTTTATTACTGGTTATGAAATTGTTGACATTGGTCATCTCCCATGGACTCTCTTAATGGGTGCACCACTGAAATTAGTTATGTGTTATTAAAAAAATAAAATATAAAACAAGCTAGATGATTTTTTTTTTTTTTTTTTTTTTAAAGCTAAGCTGTTACTCTTTCTCTACTGGTAATATAACAATTTCACATACTGGGATGTTGCACAGATTTCTCACTTACATCTAATTCCTCCCCTGATTGGCTGACAAAAGGTTTAATGCTGTGTTTGAAGAAGCTGGTTGCCTGTGGCAGTTTAGTTTATTGTGAATACAATCTTAAATAGTAATTGCAGTATAGAGGTATACCAGCATGCTTTTTTGTATGATGCTTTTTAAAAAAACAAACAAACAAACAAAAAAAACATACAAACTGATGGAGGTTTTTTTTTGTATGTCACATTGGTACTGTCAATCAGGCATGGTGAAACTGTTTTATTTATTCTCTCATGATAGGGAAAGCTGTGTGGGGAACATGCATTGTAAAAGGGCATGATGATGTCAAGTATCCTAGGGATATATATATATATATATATATATATATATATATATGTGTGTATGTATGTATATATGTATATATATATATATATATATATATATATATATATATATATATATATATATATATATATATATATATATATATATATATATATATATATTAAAAAAAAGTCTCCCTGTAGCTGTAAATGGCATGCTCTGACACTGTACTCACCATGCACAAGAATGTATGCTACTTCAAGCTCATACATGTTGTGCACCAATTAGCAGCTTTCATTGGTCAAAGAATGGAAACCAATGTATATAATCATGCATCAACATTTTTTGTAAGGATGATATATTAAAACAAATTTGCTTAAAGGGACACTGAACCCAATTTTTTTTCTATCGTGATTCAGATAGAGCATGCAACTTTCTAATTTACTCCTTTTATCAAATTATTTTCATTCTCTGGGTATCTTTATTTGAAATGTAAGAATGTAAGTTTAGATGCCGGTCCATTTTTGGTGAACACACTGTGTTGTTCTTGCTGATTGGTGGGTAAATTCACCCACCAATAAAAAAGTGCTTTCCATGGTTCTAAAC